>NW_019154118.1:18572013-18744560 GCF_002288905.1 Enhydra lutris kenyoni
CACATTGTCTTGCTGGGAAACATAAGCAACATGCCATTTTTCCTTTTTCTTTTCCATCGTTCTCTGTAGGAGTTTTCAAGTGCTTCAAGTCAATGTAAAAGTCTCCCTGTGCACAGAATTTTGCATTGGACTCGAACAGTTGGAAATCCCAAATACGTGGTTTAATCCCATAATTTATTGAAGCGGTATCAGAGATATATTATTCAACTTGATCATCAGGATGGCATGTTTATACATATTTAATTTCTTGTTTCTCTTCTGAGTTGAGAAACTTATTAATCATAACTCTCAGAACTGTCTTTGCTTATTCATGGTGGTCAGAGCACATAGTCTGAGATTCACTCTGCCAAATTCCGTATTCCTACTGATTTTTATTTCAAGAAGCTCCGTCTTGTTGTAAGGTTGCACCTGATGTGAAGTCTTACTGTCAGCTCGGTTTCATAAAAGATAACATGCTTTCTCACCATCCCCATCACCCTACCTTCTCTGGATTTGATATTCCACACTTTAGCCCCCGAATATTTTATTCCATCTTATTCCATATGCTTAATATGCTTAAAGAAGAGTGGTTTTATTTCTGACGTATAAAATGGACTTGCAGGCACTTAATAGTCTCTTTCACCTTTGCTTTCTAAAATCTGGAGCATTAGATTTCAGAACATGGGAAAATTAATGCAAATTAACTGGCATGTCCTACCTTACCACATCTTCCTATCCAGTGGATTTTATTACAACGCCGTCCGTCGGAGGTCATGATTGTATCCCAGTTCTTTATGGATAATTTCAACTGAACAGAACTCGTTCTAAAGCACGACTTTTCTGTTTGTGCTTATGGTGAGCAATTTTTTTAAGGGACTCTTAAGTTTTCAATCTTTGGTGATTATCTTCAAGATCTTTCATATGAAGATTGAAATCCAAGGGTTGAGTTCAAGGACAGAGAGTCCTTCCAGATCCTTCCCAAGGAGGATGATAAATTCACCAGCGTGTACTTGTCTTACTTTTAGATCTACGTTCTGGTCAGTTTTCTAATAACCAATGGTAACTAATACCACTGTTGTTATAACTTGGTCACTGATGACTCAGGAGTGGGAGGCTGGGCATTTTATAAGATAATTTTAGGAGAGAAATTCTCAATTAACCACTTCGACATAATTCACACTCTTAATGATGTCTTTGTACTTTTTTCCCCTCTGGTGGCAATTCGTTTTAAAATCCCATCAGGAATGTCCACTGGTTGTCTCCTCTTTTTGGTAGCAGTGGTGCGAATTTCTAATGAAAAGAAGGCTATGTGCAGAAATGGATTCTGTGTTTCATTTGTAGTCCCTCCACGCAACCTGATGATCGATATCCAGAAAGACACAGCGGTGGAAGGCGAGGAGATTGAAGTCAACTGCACCGCCATGGCCAGCAAACCAGCCACGACCATTAGGTGGTTCAAAGGGAACAAGGAGCTAAAAGGTGAGGGGCAGGCTGCCCTTTCCAGAAGTAGTGGGCGGGCCCCTGACTCCAGCAGGGCCACACCTTGGGGGAGATGAAAGATGAATGCCAAACATGTCCCTAAAACAAAAATATCCACGTAAACAGGGCTCCTAATCAATTACTAAATGCGTCTGAAGCCACAGCCTAAAGGCGTCTTATTGACTCTAATTTATATCCTCCCCCTGTGGTTTGAGGGTTTGTGGGGAAAGGTGCTGCGAGATTTTGACTCCGGCGCTCAGAAAGAACTAGAATGCTTTAGACAAGGAAGAGCCACTGTCAGGGTGTTCCCCTGAACTCCAGGTGTCCATGTTGTCCCTCAGTTCTCATTCACCCTCTGACCTACGATGGGTCAGCTCCCCAAATTCTCATGTTAGACATTTAAAAAACATGGTGAATTCTGCCTCCTCCTAACACGGATCCCTGCGCCATCAGCTCACTGACTCTGCTTTCCTGTAGGGGCAGGTGCGTTAAGTGTGAGAAGGATTGTACCCTCGCTGTGGATCTGCAGACACCCCCTTTCTCGTGGAATCTGTAGCTCATGTGCACGTTTCACCAGCCTGCTCTTTTGCAAAGTTCGCCATTTGTGATTATGGCTCAGGCCGCTCCTTTAACGCTGTTTCCCACCCTGTCTCCCTTGGCCGAGGCTGCCCCTCATTGGATTCCTGGACCTTCCAATATCTGCCCCCTTCCTGGATCCAGGCTGAGCTTTCTGTGTCGGCCATCCTGAGTTAACACAGGCAGGTCAGCCCTCCTACCCCTTCCCTTCCAAGGCTGCTTTGGAAGTAGTACCCACGGTTCAGACAGCTCTGGTCATCTGACAGAAGTGCCAGCTGTGTTTAGCAATTTCTGCTAAAATGGGGATATTACTATTACAGAGTGTATGCGATTCTTGGGCAGATGAAATGAGTGAATGTTTGTAAAGTGTGCAGCTGTATCTGGGCCAAGGTAAGTGCTCGGTGTGTGCTTCTTGAATAAATCAAGAGTGCCAGGAAGAAAAGAATAAGGCCTTTTAGAAAGGGGATATAAAAATCTATATCTAGAAACAGATAAATCTATATATAACAGCTTCAGTTTCAAAAAGCTTGTTCTGTTTAATCTCCTATTTCCTAGGTATGGTTTTGGAAGGAAGGAGTTTCTCATTTCCCCTCTGCTTTTCTAAGTGAATTGAGCCATTAAATGCGAACCGATAAGTACAAAACATTAAAAGAAAGTTAATGGTGCGCCGTGTCCCAGGGAGCGCTGAGTTCAGGAAAGGGGCTGCCTTGGCCTTTTCATCCCATCCGGAAGCCTCCTCCCTCCTTTTCTGGGTGTTCTTGGACGTGTCTCCCATCTGGCCCGAAGCCTCTATCTTACTTTGCTCTACCCACTGCCAGTGCGGTTTTGTTGTCGTTGCCGCTGTTGTTTTGTGGTCTTCCAAAAGTCTCAGAGTTTAAACATTTCAATTACAATTTCAATTATGTAAATCCAGTTAGTTATTTTCCCTGGTAATTGTTGCTGAGGGAGGTGGGCATTGGGGCTTGTTTATATCTCTGTTCCTGATTGAATTACTTCAGGGATTTGGATGATGTCCTGGAATTTTTAAACCACCTGACAGCCTACTAGACGTTTCAAGTTCAGATGGTGGTTAGGGGTGCAAAGCACTTCTCTTTTTCCTCCTCCAAAATGCCATAAGCAGTCAGATGGCAACGTGGTTCAACTTTCAGCTGCCTTTTTGTGGGAGGTTTCAAGATAGAAGACAACATATGTAATATATTTAAATAAAAATAGTATCTATTATGTGGGGTAGAAATACATCTTACATACTCTCCTGCAAGGTTGAGAAGTAGAAAATTCTCATTTTATCCGTTATCTACCCACAGCATACCCTTATCCCGAGTGACTTCCATCGTCTCGGGTACAATAGCAGTGTTGGGGCGGGGAGAGGAGCCTGTAGAAACAGAGTGATAGGAATTCACACAGCTCTGATGTCTCGGCATATTCCGTGTTCCCCAGGCAAATCGGAGGTGGAGGAGTGGTCAGACATGTACACGGTGACCAGTCAGCTGATGCTGAAGGTGCACAAGGAGGACGACGGGGTCCCCGTGATCTGTCAGGTGGAGCATCCAGCTGTTACCGGAAACTTGCAGACCCAGCGGTACCTTGAAGTACAGTGTGAGTACCTGTCTTCGTCCGTTCACGCTGCTCTAACAAAGTAGCACCAAGTAGCTCATGAGCAACAGTCATTTATGACTGCATTCTGGAGGCTAGGAAGTCCCAGAACAAGGCGCACCAGCATGGCTGTGTTCTAGAGAAAACCCTCCCTCTTCCTGGTTCAGAGCCACTGCCTTGTCCCTGTATCCTCTCCTGGTGGAAGGGGCTAGAGATCTCCAGAGCAGCTTTCAGGAGGGCACTAATCCCATTCGTGAGGGCTCCGCCCCCATGACCTGAGCACCTCTCAAAGGCCCCGCCTCCTCATATCACCCCAGTGGGATTCCAGCACAGGAATTTGGGGAGGGAAGGACACAGGCCTTTGTTCCAATCATAGCAGTACCTGAATATTTTATTCTGAGGGCACAGAGTAGCAGTTGGTGAAAAACACTTGAGAAACCATTTATTGAATACGTATGATAGAGTTTATATCTTGTTGTCTCAGTAGTAAAATAATCAAAGGATTATTTTATTGAAACACTGCCATACTATCGAGTGCCAGTGAGGATTTTCAAAATACTACATTTAACCCAAATGTAAAATTTTAAAATGATTCCAATCTGTTCTATCACATGACTTAATTAATTGCACTTTGTGAGTGTTGACGATAATCATTTCTTTGTCAACTTCACAATCGAGGGTGGTCCCTCCCACTTTCTTAGCCCCAGCAGAAGTGCTGATTTTTTTTTTTTTTTTTTTAATAGAGGGGCTTTTCTTCCCATTCTCCATCAGCATTTTGCTTTAAATTGCATGTTCTCTTCCATTTTTAACTTAAAGTATAGCAATGAGTTTAAAAGTGGAACTCTTTGGGATCGGTGCCACAATCTCAATGGCTTCATCAATAACAGCTAGATCGTGGGAAGTGAGGTTGTCTCCTCGCTGTGCCCAATGAACTGAAGACGCTCTCCTTGTTTTCTCTGAGGACTCTTGTGCTTGCCAAAATGTTTTCTGCACAAAACCATCCTCGCAGCAAAGTTGTGGCCAAGTAGCCAACACCTCACTTTTTTATCAGAGATCTGTAACTGAGCGTCTGAAAGATGGCAGGTGACATTTGAGTGTGCAGAGTGGGACTGGAGTAAGAGTTTGGTTAGAAAGGCAGCCCCCCGGGGGTCTGATAAAGGCAAAGCGTTACCATCTCTCCGTTAATTTCCTAGCACTGCCGTAACTAATTATCACCAACTTTGTGGCTTAACACAACCAATTTATTCTCTCATAGTTCTAGAGGACTGAAGACAACGTTGAGGTGTTAGCAGGGCCACACTCGTTCAAAAGGGCTCTGGGAGAAGAGCTTTCCTTGCCTTTTCTGGCTCCTGGGGGCCCCAGATAGTCCTTGGCGTGAGCCATGTCTTTCTCACCTCTTGCTTTGTCTCAACTTGGCCTTCTCTTCTCTGCATGTGTCCTATAAGGACATTTGCTGTTGAAGTTAGTGCCCACCCAGCTAATCCAGAATGATCTTAACTCAAGATCCTAAACTTGATACACCCACAAAGACGTCTCTTTCCAGATAAGGCCGTATTCGCAGGTTCCGGGGCTAGAAGTGAGCATGTGTCTTGAGGGCCACCATTGCCTGAGCATGAACGGGGGCCAGGGAAAGGTGTAAAATGTGGCTTCTAATCATTTCTCCACCTTGTGGCTAAAATTAAATGTGAAAAGTTGCTTCCAAGACGCCAATCCTGTTCTCACCTTTTTTACTCAGTGAGTTTGGCTCAATTTAACATTACATATGCAGGTTTTTCTTGTTAATTCATTTCATCTCTGTCATTATGTAGCTTCATTATAGGCATCATGCTTATAATTTTCATATCACCAAAACTATTGTGGTGTAATGTCCCTATAATGGGAAAACAGAAATGATCAGATATTATCTAAATCGGCAGATCGATTTCTTGTGACTTTGTTAATATGTAATTCATTTAAGCAAACTTAATATCCATTAACTTTCCTTGTAGGGGCCCATTAGCTTTAATAATACATTAACTCCTTTGTGAAACCTGAGTAGACATTCACCCAGTCTCTGCCCCTAAACTCTTTCAGCGTCCCAAGTATCTTCCAAATAGAATATAGCCCCACCCACCTATGAACTCATACTCACTCCCAAATGCAAAATATTTTAAGCACTATACCTCCTACCTCTTGGAAGACTTGATAATGATCTTTATAAGCCTTGTCCTCCGTCTTCTGTAGGTTCAAGAGAGATTTATCCTTCTAAGTACAAGCAGTAAAACTGCATACCTGAATTCCTTTGACTTCAGTCTCCTACTAGACCTCACCCACAGGGAAGTGACCAGTGCCTTCCAAAAACAAAGACACAACTATTGATCATGTTTAACTCTAACATGGCACCATTGGAGGGTTCTTGTCTTACAAGAGTCGAAGAATGAATCTTGCGGGTAATAAGGGGAAGGAAGTGAAAGTTTCTTAAGGGAAGGCGAGAACAGAAAGGAGAGCTCTCTAGAGTGAAAGGGGTACCAGATGGGTTGCCGCTGGGGGCTTTTTATGGTCATCTTTTATAGAAAACTGACTGGGGAACTTGGTAAATACCTCATCTATAAATTTAGGACAAACAAGGTAGATTTGTAAATATTATGAAAATGTCTCATCTGTATTTAGAACAAACAAGGTAGATTTGTTATATTCCCTTCTTTCTGGCTAATATCTTGTTTATAGTATTTCTCCACATGTGGAATTTTCTGTGAGCCTGGTTACAGAGCCCCCTTACCTGTCTCTTCCTACCTAGCATCGCCGCTCCCTTACTCAGCACATTTTTATGGGAGACTATTGTTTCTTGTTTTTGTTGTTTTGTGTGTGTGTGTGTTTATCCGAAGTGAGCCACGCAGGCATTTTCTTCTTGATATTTAATTTTTTGGAATGTATATAAAGAGAAAGTCTTTCTACATAAAAGAAGGTTGAGAGTTACCAACCATTTTATTAATCTGAGTGGGAATTGAGAGTCTTCTTTGGCATCTTAAATAAGACTCAGTGTTCAAGAAAGTAACTTGATAGGGTGCCTGGGTGGCTCAGCCAGTGAAAGCATCTGCCTTCGGCTCAGGTCATGATCCCAGGGTCCTCGGGTCGAGCCCCACATTGGGCTCCTTGTTCAGGAGAGAGTCTGCTTCTCCCTCTGCTCCTCTTCCCACTCGTTCTCTCAATTGCTCTCTCTCTCAAATAAATAAATAAAATCTTTATTAAAAAAAGAAAGAAAGAAAGTCACCTGATCATTCACTACCCTCCTTTCCCGGAGTGCTATTGACAGCTCGGGAGAGTCAGCTAGGAATTCCTTCAGTAGCTCCTCCAGACACGGAACCCTCTGCCTCATGGCCTACCAGCTTTACTCTCCTGAACACCAGCAACAACGAAAGGGCCTCCTGCCTCCGATGCCTAAGGCACTCGGTCTTTGGGCACTAAGGCTTTGTTGGTCATTGGCCTGTGCCAGTGGGTCAACTCCATCCCTCTCACAGCCGCCCCCCACTCGGCAGTCAGGCAGCACCGTGACTTGATGGCAATGGGAAGAGATAGTTAAATACATGACATTCAGCAGCCAGTCCGCGTGGATGTGGGACCATTTCAGATACTCTGTGAGGAGTATTCGACCCTCATTTTGTATTTGGCCCAACCCTTAACCTTCTTAAACACCCCTTTAAGAGTCCATAGACCTGGAGAAGATGAACAAAACCACAGATCCACCACATTTTGCTTCCAGTTTAAGGAGTCTGCTTATCCTACAGAGTTAATCCTAACTTCATTTATCTGAGGACCAGTTTTCCCATATCCACAGGTGGTCTATACTCAACTCATTTAGAATTTATCTTTAAGTCACTTTATTGCTTTTCCCTAACAAAGACCTGTGAGAAAATATCAAATTAGAAATTTTATTTTGCTAGGTGTGTTATGTTTAATAAACATCAGAATAAATACATAACTATTATTTTTACTATCTTTTTCTTTGGTACCTAAAAAGATTTTTTTGTAGTATTATTTATAAGCGTTAGATTATCACCGGGAAATGCTGACCTCATCCATGGACCTCAGATTAAGAACAGCTCTTTTCTGGGTAAATGAGACTACCCTGGGGGAACTCTAACCTGTTGGAATTGGTATTCATTCTACTCACTTGGTTCAGGCCTGGCCCATTTTGCTGCATGAAGCCTTCTGGAAACCTTTTTCTACCTCATCTAAGACCAATGGTTATTAACCAGGATATGAACAGTTACATGACAGATAATGGATTTGAGTTCTGTATAAACTGCATCCTTTTAAGGAGATATTTTTTTAAAAAGAAATAGCAAAGACCTACACTGGGTATACCGTTCAACAGCTTACTTTAAGTCCGACAGGGAAAGGAGGAACAGTAAAACAGAGAGCTACCATGTTGCACAGAGGACAAGGCTTGAGCTACAACTTGGAATTGCTTTTGTCTTGTGGATTTAAGTCCTAATAAATTGAACACAGAATTTTGCAGTGTTTGTTTGTTAGGACCCTTATTTGTGGTACCAGGAGAAATTGTTGTGCCCAATTATGTGAAAAATCAGCCAGATGTGTATGCTGTCATACTTTTAATAATCTTTAAGTTCGTGGTGAGTACAGATATTAATTGTGTAGTATGCATTGAAGTGATTAACATCAATGTACTTTATCATCTGGAGATTTCTGAACATAAATAAATGAGTTGTTTTGTTCAGCAAGGTGTTGACCCCTTCAGAATTAGTGAATTAAAGCCCCCCCCTTTTTTTATTATAAATATGAAAGGCACCACAATCAGCCAAGTGTTCAGTTATTTGATTTTCTGGGGCATTAGCCGCTCTTGTTTGTGACATTTCCCTGTTGGGTGCTCGTTTGCAAGCTCATTAATAAGGTTTTCTCATAGGAACGTTGCTGGGAATGAAGAACATACAGTAGGGCTCTCAGTTTTCTGGCTTTCATTGTGAGGCTCAGCAAGGCTGCGGTGGCAGCCGCACACGGCTCAGTGTTTAAAACAGAAAATAATTATGCACGGAAGCTGGAGTTCAAAGCTCTCCTGCCTTAGATGTTAGGCAGAGAACAGTTTTGCCTTTTAACGTTCTGAGCTAGATGACCCTAAATTCCTTCTGTGCGGTTCTTTTTTCCCCTTCCGCATGTCTGTGTACGTGGCATTGCTCAAATTTACAACATGGTTGATTATAGCGGAGCGTGGTACAATTGTCGTGCGGTTAGTGGAGCTGTACATCTGAAGGAACGTACTCTTGTCAAATAAAAGCCTGTTTAAAGGAGAACAGTTCACTGTCTGCGTGTTAAAAGAAAACTGTTTAAATAGCATCAAGGTGGCAACACAGAGCGATGTAAGCTGGGGATTCAAAGGAGAGCTGTGACCCTCAGTATGAAATTCAGATCGCCGTGCAAAGTGGGAAAAGCCTCACTCTGGACTCGCCGTTGGTTGCTGTGTGTCTTCCGCTTTCCTCCCGTCACAGCCTTGCTTCTTTGGTACGGTTTGCAAAAATCTTCATTTTGCGAGAGTTTTTTCTGTGTGTGCCTATTTGTTTAAAAAAGAGAGAGAGGGAGAGAACGAGAAATTGAGATGGGTTTCGAAAGGGAGAGTGAAAACAAAGACTCTAGAAATGGGTGTTTGAATACCTTCGCTCCTCCGATTATCACCTGACAGTTAATCGTGTACGTAGGCATCATTTTCAAAATGAGTTTTATTGACCCCCTCTAGGCAGAGATTTTGTAAATCCATTTTCCTGTTCATCTGGGGTTTGGAGAAGGCTGGATTTCTCCTTTCATTCCCTCGATTGGGGGAAAATGAACGTTGAGGAGATGATCCAAACCTGTTCTCTATCTGTGCCAAAATAAATGTTTCTCTGGTATCGACAGTGCCCCTGCAGTGAAGGAGGGAGAAAAACCTGGAAATGGGAAAAGCTTTCCTGCTTGGAGTGGAGGATAAGACGTCGTTTCCCAGCGCGGCTCCTGTATCCATCCTCCCCCTATCAGTTCTATTCCCAGATCGTATTCTTCAAAGCATAGTAGCTGGTGTTCCCCGATTTGGCCTGTTTCTCTCTGATCTCGTCTCGTCTTTGAACAGAATATGCTCTTCCTCCCACTCTCCCTTCCTTTTATTTTTTTAAGCAATGAATTGAGTTTCAGTGAAAGTCATTTCAGTATTTGGTATTCCTCATGGAGACCCCTGGATTCAAAGGAATGTTTGAGCAGTCATTTGTTGCGTGACCACAGGGCAGGGGCGGGGCCACGGTCCTGATACTAACTGTGGAGCTCATTCACGGAGCTTTCTGCTGCACCATAGGGAGCAGGAGGTTGAGGGACCAATACTCAAAACACAGAGTCAGTGTCAGGGCAAGTCTGTCTCGAGCAAGATTTGAGTGACATGACAAGGTCAAGGAAGAGAAAGCCACCACCTCTACCTTATGAAGTCACACTCGGGAGGTGGAGGTCTCTCACTAAGGATGCTCTGTCCACATCTCGTTGTCCCATCTATTGTCTTTGGGGAAGATGTGTCTCTGTGGCTGTGGATGTTGAGCATTTCCACTGCAAAGCGAGTCTTCTAATGGTTTTTAACTCAAGGTCACATTTCAATTCTGTGGAAGGTTAAATGGTTGTGAAGTTAAAATCTGAAAATCGAAAATGAGTGGTCAGACAACATCCTTTATGATTTCCCCAAAGATCCCACCTTAGAGATACACCAGAAATGCTAAATAAATGTGTAGTGAAAGGGAAGCATGTAAATCAGAACACGTGGGCTGAACCTCAAATTTTGGGAGCTGGACTGACCTTCCAGAAGAATAATACGATTATATTTTGTGCTAAGGGCTAGTGAAGTGATTCAACAGGGAAGCCATGAGACTGGGGTAACTCCCATGTCTTGGGTAGCCTATGGGAGCAAAGGAAACCCTCAACCAAAGTCCCCAGGCTCCCCAAAAACTGAAAGCAAAGCCACCACCAATCAGGAACAGCCCAACTAGACTTTCCCCAAATAAGGCAACTGCTTAAGTGACAGCCAATCAAATAATGGCCCTTGCTTTGCTTCCTTGTCTTCTCCATAGAAACCTTTCCCCTAGCTCCTGTGGCTGGAGGATTTTCAGTGTGGCGTTACCCTGTTTGAATCAATGGGTGCTCAAATAAACTCTCAAAAATCTTAATGTGCCCAGTTTATCTTATAACAAGGTTAAGATGTATTCATGATCTGGCATTTTTTTTGTTTAAGTCAGTAACAGATCTTGGAGTAGGAGTCCACGCCCCGGCATTTCTCCAGCTTCTCATGCCTTCGTTCACTCGGTAACAAGTATTGAGTGCCTACTGCATGTGCCGGGCGCCGGGATACAAAAGACCCAAAACTTTTCTTCTTCCAGAGCCGACTTTTCCTATGGAGAAATTCGTGCTTTTCCTTTCCTGTGTTCACTTTCACATTTTAAAGATTTCTCGAAGATAGGGAAGATTGCTCTATGAGTGTGCCGCCCATTTCTAAAGCACTGGAAACATAACTTTCTGTCGCAACGTCGCAGAATAAAATTTGATTCTGTTGGGTAAACAGTAATTTCCGTATCCACAAAACTCCCTGCAAGTTGCAACAGGCAGGAGTTGCGCTCTGCTGGAGTGATGCGGTAAGTGCTTGTTGGTCCCACATCTCCCACCACGTCTGACTCCTCCCACCCCCAATAGCTCAGTCCTCCCCCAGCACAGTTGCAGTCCTCCCATTCATACAACAGATGTAACGGCAGGGGCTCCTTCACCTTGCAAACAAACAAAATAAATGGCGGTGAGAATTATTCATGAATGTCTTATGACATTAGAAAGCAAACCTTTTGCAAGATGTGGAACTCCTCTGAAAGCTCCGCGTGACTGTTCTCGAAACCAGACCCAATCACCTCTTGCTACCGGACGCTCTCTTCCTTCAGTGCAAAGCTGGCCTCTTCTGGCAATCCAGGCAGCCGATTCTTGCCTCAAGCTCAAAAAAACCCCTTATCCTCCCCAGATCTCAGGTTAATCTTTGCATTGTCGTGTTTCTCCAAACTGCAGAAATCCCCCGTGATTGACAAAGACTCTTCAGCTGATGCTTCCCCACCCGAATGCGCAGGCACTGACCCAGACTTCTCCCAGCCATTCTGATGCATGTGGGCACTTGCTGCCCTTGACCTCTCCCTGGCAGATGCCTGAGACCATTACTATTTGCTCCACTGGCATCCAGTCCCGCTCCAACAGATATTCGGAAATTGGACGAAAGGGCCGTGAAGAGCCCATGTCCCGAATGCAGTCACAGAAGCGAATTTGCACCCAGGACCTTGGGCCTGGTTACAGTTCGTGCATCAGAGAACATTGGACGCCCACATTCTAAATAAGAATTTAGAAATTCTTGGGGCACCTGGGTGGCTCAGTGGGTTAAGCCTCTGCCTTCAGCTCAGGTCATGATCCCAGTGTCCTGGGATCGAGCCCCACGTTGGGCTCTCTGCTCAGCGGGGAGCCTGCTTTCCCTCTCTCTCTCTCTCTGCCTACTTGTGATCTCTCTCTCTGTGTCAAATAAATAAATAAATAATCTTTAAGAATTTAGAAATTCTTGGGCTGGGGAGGCTGTTGGGAGCCCCTGGGGTAATAAGTCTCGTGCTGGGATATAAGTATCTTCCTAGTGCCTCAACTCTACTCCTGTCTGGTACACGGGAAGGATGACATCCCAGGCAAAAAGAAAGTGCCAAATACCATTTTACTTATTTTTTTTAATAAATAATTTTAAAAACCTGCTATGTTAGTGTTGTGATCTAGAGAGAAGGAGATGATTTTTCATTTACATAGGAAAGTGAATACAGGCTACAGAGTCTCGAGCTTCAACTTCTGGAAAGATCACAGAACGGGGTGCAAGGTCAGACTGGCATGAAATCAATTGTAATCTGCCAGCAAGCCGTTCTAACCTCCATAAGAGTTTCCTTTTATTATATATATATATTTTTCCCTTTATAGAGAGAGCAAAGTACATTTAAAGAAAGTCTCATCAAATTGGAATGTCTTTCTAATATTATTTTTTTAATTGGTTGCTCCTGTGGTGTGACCCAAAGCCTCCTGGCATTTAACCCTCTGTGCAGCTTTGACTAATGAACGAATTTTGTCTGCTCTAAGAGTCTTGCTAAATGTCTTTTATAGGGTTTTTAAAAAATGACAGTGTATTATAAAAACCTCAGATCCCTTGACCTAATTGATTGGCTGTTGGTGATGCCATCTCTGTAACTGTAATGTTCCATAAGTGCACAGACCTATTTTTCTTATTTTTATATAGCAGTTCCATTTTTTTAATGACATTAAGCCATTCTGAGCGATACATTTCTGGGCAGTTACTGCAGTTGGGTAGAAAGTGTCATCTGGCTCGTAGCCTTGTGCCTTACAACACCAACCGAGGCGTAAAATGATCACCCAGAAAATGTACTGGGCCTTACCTCATTACTTAAAAATAAATCTTGGAGTCTGGGTCTGTCTCAGAAAAGCTTTGGTGGGTTATAACATTTGATTTATGAACATAATTAAAATATAAATGATGAGCTTTGGGCTATTCAGTTAGCCATCTGGGTAGTGCAGGATTTTGACATACTCGCATACGAGTCAGGATCTTCCTGGGGAAATTTAACCTCCCTGAGTTCGAGAGGTGCCGGTGGAATCCCAGGCTGTCTGGTCTACCTGTTGAGCATACCTGAGTTCCTCTTTCAGGGGAAGGGAAGGGGCTGGATCTTGGCACAGAGACCCACCTGTGCAGCTCACAGGCGGGGGTGAAGTCAGTTCAGCTGCCCCACGGTCAGATAACATGCGTGTAAGTGGTGCGTGTGTCAGAGGAGGACATTTTTCTGTATGATGCAAACAAGATTAATGTTTACCTTTTCAGCCAGCTATTAAGGTAGCTGTAGCAGCTCTGCTCATCTGTAGATGCTAGAGGTCTCTCCAGGAGCCTGAGGAGTAAATTGGGAAAATCTGTTATCAAAATTGAAGGTGCATTTTCTATGGCGTAGTAGGATTTTTTTTTTTTTTTTAATATAAGTTTCAGGTACAACAGATCCTTAGCTTGCTCTTCCTAATTTCTGTGAGTAATTGGCAACTGGGAAACAGCCATTAGTAACATAAAAAAGAGTTTAACTAGAAGTCTGTGGTACTGAAGAGAGGCAAGACCGGCTTAGATTTTCAACAGTCTCTTTATTATTAATGGAAGTGGAGCACGTAAAACCCTTAGTGCACTGTGCTGAAAAATACACCCTCTCTGTTTGCTTGTAAATTACACAAGGCGGGAAGAAAAACCAAAAATTCCATATAGACCAGCAGGCATCCTGCTTCTCCTTAATTAATGGGCAGAAGTCAGCCGAGCATGGAAAACGTAGTCCTTCCGTGGATCAGAGATTAACCTAGAAGCGAATGTTCCATTTCAGCCCAGATTGTGGGCTTTAAATTAGCCTTGCCCAGAATGGTTCCTAGGTAAGAATGACAGAGGTTTCCTGACCAGGAACCCTGTTAAGTGCTGGTCTTTCTGAATGTGAAATATAAGGGACCGGGGTCTTTGGCTGTCGGTGTTCTTAGTAACATAACCTTCTCCTGTTGCTTGCTTTACTTACTTATTTACTTATTCGTATCTTGTGTTTGTAGTAGACTTCACCAGCCAGCTCTGTGTTTATGGGTCACACCAGCAAAACTAATAGACTCACATATGTCACCCAACGGTTGTATGTAGTGTAGGCTTTGAGACCAGAGCCCTGCAAGGAGGGGGGCCAGCAGCTCTTCCTTCTTCTCAGCCAGCCAGTCCACTCAAGGTCATCGTGTTTATCCTGTCTGTTTCTGCCTCTCTGTAGGGACTGCTTTCCCCACCCAGTTACCAGTCTCTGGCCACCGCCACACCATTTTGTTCTCGAACATTCCCTTGGCCAGCAAGTCTAAGAACAGAACCGTGCTTGCTTTGCAAGTGTCAGCTGGAGCTTTCGGGCCTGTTAGTTTATGTCCTCTGGCAAGTGGCTTAGCGTCTCAGAAAGGGTTACCCATTCACAGTGTGCAGTACACACTGGTGTACAAAAAGGCACTCCTAAAAGGTTTTGAATGCCACGTGGTTTTCCAAGACAGAAAGATCTGTGATGGGAACAAGACTGTACCCACATGTCTGGAAAGCAGCCATCCCCAGAGAGGACTCCCTCATGCAGCTTGTTTTAGCCGCGTACGGTTTGAGATCAGTTGAGTGTTGCCATAGTTCTGATTTCCCTCTCAGTCCATAGGATGAATGTTAATGAGCTAAGCACTGCTTGTAAAAGGCCAAGGGGCTGATGTTTAGGTGGTGTGATTGTCTGAGAAAGTAAAGTTATGGAAATTGTTTTGACCTTTCAGCCAAGTGATGTCTTGCCCTCTCACATTTATTACTCTTGGGTGCGTTTCCAAAAATACACATTTACAGAGCCACCGCATTAAATGAGAAAACTGATTTAGGGATTAATAGCTTGTTAGTTCAACATAGAAAAAAACAGTCTCCCCATTCCATTCAGGTTTTATTTGTAAATGTATTTATATTGGTTTCTAAGTTAATCCTGATCCCTTCTGGTACCCTCCCTAGGCCCCACACCTCCCGTCATTCATCTTTTGGACCCAAACCCCGACGAGCTCCAAACACAGGTTTTAAGTAGCCAGTATATGTAAGAACAGCTATGTCACTTAGTTAAGGACTTGACTGCCTTCAGAAGCCATACTTGGTTTTAATTATGGATTACTACTGGGTAATGTGGTTTTGAACCCGAAATCCCAGCATTCACAGGCCTGCCTCCTATGAAGTTACCTCCATGACCTTGGACTGGCTAGTTCATTCCACTGGCTACTGGACTGGGTACTAGTGTTCTCATCCCTAAAACTGGGCTTATTCTACCACCAATGACGGCTCCTAGCACAGTAGGCCCTCGGTGCCTGTCTGCGTCCTTCCTTCTCATGTGTGTATACACTGAGACGTCAAAGAGTTCCGTTGGGACCACCAGAAGCTCCCATTTCTTTACTCTCAAAGCCATTTGAGTGGAGTTCAGAAGTTTTGCCTTTCCCATTCAAAATCAAGAGCATAGAAGAGGCAAACTTATTAATATGCATTGTCACAAGGTATTGTCACATAGTCGTAGAGGATATATGATAAAATGTATCAATTCTGAGCACCGCAAATGTCTGGCTTCACCTCAGCATGAAGGCAAATGAGTTTCCTTTAGCTTGAGTGAGTTTGGAGATAAACTTCCATGTAACAAAATGTATTTCACAGGAAGTGTTTGATGTGACGCAGTTGGCTTAAGAATCTCTTATCTGCTCGCGGTTCACTCCTTGGAGTTATTAGTCAATTTAATTTGAGCAAATGCCAGGATTACTAACTAATTAGGAGGATGTTAGTGAAGGCATGAGGTTGGGGAGAGCGCGAGTGCTGGTGGTGTGGGGTTTGGGGCGGCGTGCAAGTCTGATTTTTGCCTGATGTCATTTGCTAAACATTACACTTTGTGTTGTTGTCACACAGATAAGCCTCAAGTGCATATTCAGATGACTTACCCTCTCCAAGGCCTGACCCGGGAAGGGGATGCGCTCGAGTTAACATGTGAAGCCATCGGGAAGCCCCAGTAAGTTCCGAAGGCCAAGGTTGGCAGAGGGTCATGAGCAGTAAATGTCACAACACGGAGCTGTGCATTCGCAAGTCACCAGCCTGTCACCTGTCTCCTGCTGTAAAGGATGGAAGATTTTGCAAGAAATAAGGAATATTCACTGAAAAGGGGGAATAAATACCTATGGTCGGTTCTTAATGGCCAGGATTGGGAGAAAAATGCAATGCCAGCTAAGATGGAAATCTCGACTAATTCTATTTTGTTATCATCAACATGATTGCCAGAACTATCTTCTCTCACGAAAAAAAATAATCCTAATAAATTTTTAGTATGCCCACAATCTAATGATAAATCTGCTACCTTCTGTGCCAATGTCTAAGCTGCCGGGAAAGATGGTTTTCAGACTTAAATTAAGCCGCTGTGATTAGGGCCAGCCGTTGGAAAATGAATCTGCCCTACCTTTAATTTTACTTCTCCTTTCCTCAAAAGAAAGTGACTCCTAGAAATATGTTTGTTCGTAAGGAATGGTCCCAGAGCTTTTCTCAAGCAGCCTATGTATGCCCCTGCAGAAGAGAAAGAACATAACACTCTTATTTTATGGAAAAGTACAAAGAAGCTGCTTCCCTGCAGAATGAATGGAAGTGAATTAGGGAAACTGCTGTATATTATCACTAATAGAGCAAAAAAAACTGCTTTAGTGATGGCGCTGCTTTAGACCTCCATCCCATTTCATCTGGGGAGAGGAGAGAAGCTCTTTCTAAGAGAGTGAAGATTGTTTTTAACTGTTTCTTAAGGAAACAATCCGCAGAACCCTAAGAGGGACCAAGTCAGTGTCGAGATTCTGAGCCCTCAACTTTGAGTGGTCCCCACCAAAACAAAACAAAACAAAATAGCATTGAGCTCCCTCTGCTGTCCCTGTGGTATGATTTTTTTTCCCCCCTCAGAGTTTTTATTAACCAGCCTGACTATCACAGTTTTCATGCTCTGAGCATCTTAAGGAAGGTTCCCGGAAATCTCTGGAGAGCACTGTCCCTGTTACAGCTAAGGCGTGATCTCTGACAAGAGACCGGGGAGCTAGACAGAGGCAGGTTGCCGTGCCTCGGCCCTCCCTGTGTCAGGCTTCCCTCACTGCGGGCTAGAGTCTGCTCTGTCTGGCCTCACCATGTGGAGCTTTAAAGATGACCTTTAGGAAGTAGGAGGTGGTCTTGGTTCTGTGGTGCGCCCAAGTTACTTGGTTCGAAATGCTTCAAGCTTTGGCAGAGCAATCTCTCCCTCCTTTGAACACGGCCAAGGATGCAGATCTTTCTTTCCGTAAACTGTCTGGTTACGCCCTGGTTAGTGACTTACCTTGCCTCCAAAAAAAAATAAAAAAAATAAAATCCAGTGGAGGAAAAGAAATAAATGTTCCCAGGCCTCTCACCACTTGTCATACCTATATTCAGCCGTATTAACCACATTTAGAGTATATGGCTTTGCTAAGCTACATTTTGTTTTTGTGGGGTTTTTTCCCCCCAGAGAAGGTAGTATGTTCAGTTGAATGTGCCACAGGGACAGTCAATGACACGTTTCCTTCAGGACATTTATGCCAGAGAAGGTATTTGTTTGTTCCTCCCAGATTGGAACGGGTGGACGGCTGTGTGAGCAAGCCCGCGTTACTCCACTGCGATCCCTTCCAGCATATTACCTATTTATTTTCTCAAGAAATTGCATACAATAAAAATGGTAATTTAACTTGCCATTAAATGTTGTGAATATCCTCAGCACTTACCCCCAATGACTGTTTCCGCTGTCAAGCAGCAGGACGTTCGCTCTGAATGCCGGGCAGACACATTTGCCGCTGCCTACAAGCAGCACATATGCAGGACTAATTTTTAAATAATTTATTGGGTTGTGATGACAAACCCTTGTGTAATTAAAGAAAAATTGTAACTTCACATCCCATTTGAAAGTTGGAATGCTACCCGACAGGGCTAACTCGGGTGTTCGCTCATCATTCAGCGCTGGGCCTTTCGGTCCTGTCGCCGCTCCTAGAGGTGGTTCTGGGGACAGACAAGAAGTTACGTCTGTGCCTGCGTCTCTGCTGCCCTTCCTCCAAAATGAGAGCTTCAGGCACAGGCGCCCACGTGGCCCCGATGTCACGGGAGGTTGAGGGAGCCACCTTAAAGAACGCGCATGTTAGATTCAAGGAGTTTGAAAGATAACTTGGTGCGTGTGCGGTTTGGTCTCCAGAGCATCTTGTGAAATTGGCTTTTCCCTAATGGACACAAACGTGGCGCTTTAAATCCCTGAAACAAACGTGGCCTCTGAGTGCCAGAAGGAGCCCAGGTGGAGATGTGCCCCTCAGTGACTAACTCGGACCCAGAAGCCTGGCCCTTGAGTCACAGGGTCTGCAGGTGCACGTGGAGAGGGAGAGTGTGTGACAGCGAGGGGGACTGGGAGAGCCGGCAAAGCAAGGCATTTAACAGAGGAACCCATAGATAAGGTGGACTGGGCTGGGGGAGGCAGGTTATGGGTAGGGGTCAAAGAGAAACGAAGGATTGCGCCTTTCCCCGAATGAACAGAGGTACTTTTTCCAACAGCAGAGCTCAAAAGAAAGCAGCGTTCAGATATAAAAGTCTGTTTCTTTTTGCGAAACTTGAAATCCCTTTAAATATCCCAAGTGGCTTCCAAGCAAGAGTCTTGGTGTATCAGTAACCATCAGAGTAATGTGTGTATCACTCGCCAAGAATTTGCTCTTTTCCCCCTAATTAATGAGATGATTAATGATGGCTGGGCTCTGTCCTGTTTGGTGTGAAACCACACAGCAGGGCATAAAAATAGGGTACATTGTTTTATTTGCTGATTTGTTAAAGATGAATTGAAAATAATGAGACTCCTGCTTATGGTCCGTTGAAAGTTTTTCAATACCTGATAATGTTTTTTAGAAAAAGTTTATTCCAGACAGACTCAGGGGGGACTTCACGGCTGTAATTCTGTTACAGGTCTTTAATCGTTTCACCCTACATGGGACTCCTGTGATGCGTGGGTGGGAAGCTGACGCAGACGTCTTGGTGGGAGATAACGAAGCACCCTGTGCCCCTCCTCTTTCCTCTGCAGGCCAGTGATGGTGACCTGGGTTAGAGTCGATGACGAGATGCCTCAGCACGCCGTCCTGTCTGGGCCCAACCTGTTCATCAATAACCTAAACAAAACAGATAACGGTACATACCGCTGTGAAGCCTCTAACATAGTGGGGAAAGCTCACTCGGATTATATGCTGTATGTTTACGGTACGTGGAAAGCTAAACCCGTCTTCTACTAGACTCATTTACATGTAGTTGCTGCTTATGATTCCCTCCCAGAGATTTTGGTCCAGTTGAAAACCAGAAGCCCATTTGTTTTCTGCAAGACCTTAAAGAAGCCTGGCCTGAGGTGGACCCCATTGTCCCCACCTGGGAGGGCAGTGACTTTCCGTCTCTCCCTCTAATCGTGGGGATTTCCCATTAGATCACAGTCCCTGGTCATGCTGAGCAGGAAAGCTGTGTCCTCAGGCACAAGCCGTGGAGACTGTGTTAGAAATAATGACTGCAAAATTCAGCCTTACCAATTAATGGCTATTTAGCTCAGAAAGTTTATTCCCAGTGGTATTTTCCTGTGATATCCGAGCTAGTCTCCTGCTTTGATGAACAGAAGTATCCTGTTTTCAGCATGAAGCTATTACCTTCCCGAAGATGTTGCAAGCCAGTAAATACTTGGAGAAATGATACAGGCTCCTTGGTAGCCACATAAACCACCAGTAGCTCTTCCTTTAGACATGAACACATTTATTTTTAAATTTGTCTGTTTTCTTAATATCTTCTCACAGGATTACTAGAGCATATAGCATCATCAATTGCATTCTCTAACCAGCAAACGTTTCTTGAGCATCTCCTACGTGTCAGACATCTTAGACTTTTTCCCATTTCTTTTTAAATTCATTTATTTGACAGAGAGAGAGAGAGTGAAAGAGAGCACAAGTAGGCAGAGAGGCAGGCAGAGCGGGTTAGCGGGGCGGGGGGGAGCAGGCTCCCTGCTAAGCAGAGAGCCCAATGCGGGGGCTCGATCCTAGGACCCTGAGATCATGACCTCAGCCGCAGGCAGGGGCTTAACCCACTGAGCCATCCAGGCACCCGACTTTTTCCCATTGATATCTTAATGTCAATTTTGTGTGGTGAATATTCTCTCTGTAGTTGAGGAGGGCACTGCTGCTCTAGCCTTAGGATGGCAGACTATGCCTCTTCTGTCCAAAGTCTCTAGGTCAGGTTTATAAAGGAAGCATAGTCATGAACTGAGATGACATGGCATGAGTAACCACAGGCCTGAAAATTTCGGTGTCTTATGAATATACAGATATGTGTGCACATTTCTTTCTTACTGTTAGCACTGTAAATACATTATCCAAGTATAACTGTGTACACATGTACACCCGTACACACAGAACTATATGTAGGAAATATTGTCTCCGTTATGTCTTAGAACCTGGCCCCTTTCCTTTTGAAGAAAACAGGAGTCAGTGTCTTTTTGAGGATGCAGAAGCATGCTTTACCCCCTATCTACTTGGATATTCAAATATAATCCCTATGATCTAATTCTGAGGTTTTAGGGGTTTTATTCTCCCCCTTTTAACATAATGCAGAATTACAAGATCACATCTACCCACCTGATTTGTAAACATCTGAGATGTGTTTTCTGCATACACTACCCACGTTGTCTGTGCTCTATACATTTAAGAGTATTAGTTCTCCCTAGTGGTTGAGGAGATCCCCACGAAGGGAACAGTGATCCCACGTCCATACCAGGGGGTGCCCTGGGCCCCCTTTTCAGTTGATATGACATGGCCACCCTGTGCCTCAGATTGTTCACGGTCCGCTGATGCCGGAGGCTGGCAGGTAGATCTCTGTCTGTACATGAGGGTTTGAGCCTCCCACAAGCCCCCTGCATTGCCGCCCCCCAGGTCCACAGTGGCAAATGCCCGCCAGTCTAGGATATGTTTCCGTGAGTCAGAAGACTAAGTTATCTGGAAAAACAACTCTGATTTATCATCCCTCCTGTTGCCACCTTTCCAGACAAGAAACATTTTGTGGATTTTGAAGGACACAGATGTCTTTGGAACATGGGACTCCACCTTATGCCTAGCGTTTTTTGAGCGCTCCCTGTGTCCCACCGTTGCATGTGCATGACCACCTCGAATCTCCCCAGGAACCCCAGGACGTATGCATTATCCTCATCCCATGGTACAGATGAGAGAGGAAGCTTAGGAATGTCACCTAAGCTGCTCAAGGTCTCAGGCTTACTGTGTCTCCGAGCCACGACACTCCTGACTGCCAAGTCTACAGGGACATTGGAGTCTTCCTTTGTAGGGCCTCTGATTCTCACTGCTTCCCGCCAGAACAGTTCCCTCCAACATGAGATGTTTGGACTTAACTCGCCGGGCCAGAGTGCATTATTGAAAGCCGAGAAACATAGCGACCTACCTGTTCTGATAAGCGCATGCGCGCACGCGACCGCGTGAGCGCGCACGCAAGCGCCCGCACACACACACATCTCCCTAACCCAGCTTGGCATACTTACCCTCGTCCAGGGATCTGTTAGATCTTTAGGAGCCTACCCACCTCCCTTAAGCTATGCCAGTAGCGCTGCCTGGAATGGCGGCTACAAGGCCAACCTGAGGTGTTGCTTGTCTGTTAATAAAATATTCTAGCAGTTGGAGACAAGATGGCGAGTAGATTTTCTTTTAAGAGGTGGTTTATTGTACTACTACTACAGTAATGTACAAAGTACTTTATGAACCAAGCACTAACGTGCCTTTAAAATGTTTAATTCTCTGGAAATAACTCCTATACTTGGAGAATCTAGCTGGTTAGTGCCTGAGCCCCAATTGGTTTTGTTCTTTGAGCCTCTATGTGTCAAACACCGCTCATTAGCACCAACTCTGTATTTTCTTAAATAGTGGCCTCACATTGCTCTTATTGCCGGAAATGATCTGAGCAACGAGGTTATACCTGTTAACAGAATCTAATTCATTCAGGTCACTTGAGCCAGATGTGAAGGAAAACAGTTACCCCAGTAGTGATGAAAATAATTGAAAGTGTGTGATTTTCACAAAACGAAAGGGACCGGTGACCTTTTTTCTGAAGTCTCTGCCCTTGTTAGTCTGGTCCACCCCTTGTTCATAATCGTGTTTTCAAATCATATTTCAAAAATGGACCTTCCATTCCCCTTTGATTATATTGTGGATATCACACATTTTGTGCCAATACTCTGAGAGATGGGTTCAGAAATAGCATTAGAGTGTACCAGGGGGAAGTCTCCCAGGCACAGATGTTCCCTTTCCAGTGATAAACATTGTAATTGAACCAGAACAGAGAAACCACATTAGCTGCTCACATGCTGGGCAGCAGGAGCCTCTCTGGGTACAGCTGAGTTGGGTAGGAGACGGCACGGGATGCCTTCAGACCTTGGCTCGGGGGCCCATGCCCCTTGCTCTGCTGTGTCTGTCCTGGTGCCCGCGGCAAGGTGTGGGAGCAGCCACATGGTCTACTGGGTCCCAGAATGCTTCCTCACCTGGGGCCTCCATGAGAACAAGGCCAGGGAAGCAAGACTGAACAAAAGGTGCCTGTTCAACTGAAAAGGTGGTTTGAAATTACTTAATCATTTCTGCATCTTGGTGGACAGTGAGATGTGTGTGTGTGTGTGTGTGTTTGATCTTGGGGGGTGGGTTTGGGTTTTGTGGGGTTTTTTTTTAATTTTTGTTGTTTTTGTTTGAATTCCTTTTTGAACTCCAGTGTGAGGCTGCTTTAAACCACTCGCGTCCCCAACTTAAACAAGCACAGTCTCCCACAAGACAGAACCATTTGCTGCTGGTCTTTGCCCATCACAGTCATATACTGTGTATGTGTGAGAGAGGTTGGTTAGGAAAATTAAAACCTCAGATTAGTGATCGATAGTAGGAATCATCTCAAGCAGACCTTACAACCAGGCACCAAAATAGTGTTTTCGTCAACTTTCAGGAAGTTGTACCAAAGCCAATAAAGGTGCAGCATATAATTAAAGTTTTGATGTATTAATTAGACAATCTGAGAGCTCACTTGGAGATAAAAGGACACCAGATGTGTCAGGGAGAAAAAGTTGACGTGCTTTAGATAAAATTTAAAATCAAAAGCCTTCAAATCGTCTTACGCTCTCTTATACCAGAATGATTGCTTAGTTCAAAGTCTCGCTGACAATTTAACACATTCAGTTTGATCATTTGGGCTCGGGATTTTCTTTTTTTCTCTTTCATATTTGCCCTTCCCTTGTCCCCCAAATAATTTCTGAGATGATAGAAGAATATACAATATATCAAACTTCTGACGGAGGGTTCCCTCTGGGATTCCTGGCTTGGAGGGTCAAGCCCCGTTTATATCTCATCCTCTTGTTTACAAGAAGGAAGGCGGGCTTTCAGTCTTATCACCGCCGTCCACTCAGGTCAAGCTTTTAACATGAGCAAAGGCAACTAACACATTAATATTTATAAGTTGTAAAATTTATTGACTTTAAAAAAAAAAACAAAATCTCAGGAAAATCTCACATGCCTGGGACTTGATATTTAGTGGTGACATTCTCTCTTCTTTGTATTTATTACGAGCGTAGAAGTAGTTTCACTTCCCGCTGGGATGTATTGATGGGGAATAATGAAGTTACCCGTCATGGAGAGCAGGGGACCAAGAGCACACTCGTCCTTGGCCGATTGCAGCCCTTTCGCTGGAGCAGCGTCCTCTCCTCCTCCTTTCTCCCATCCTCAGAAGCATGAAATGAAATGACTCTCGGGTGCGGGGCTGGTTTACCCTCCCCTTTGAAATCAGATTGGGGCGGGGGTGTCCTATTTCGATTTTCCCTCCCTTCTCTCCTTCACATCGCCTCATCCCTACTTCGCATCATTAATACAAATCTTTTTTCTTCTTTTCTTAGCTTTTTCCAAGTAAGGTTTGGGGTTCCAATTACAGGATACAGATCTTCGGTATGGGTGGGGCAGGGAAGCTCTTGGTTTCGGAGGGGGACATCATCAAACAGACATCTCAGTGTCCTCATGCCTTTGTTTTGTCATTACTGGTCATTGTTGTGTTCAGCATTGTGGGTTTGATTTTCCTTTTTTTTTTTATCCAGATCCCCCCACAACTATCCCTCCTCCCACAACAACCACCACCACCACCACCACCACCACCACCACCATCCTTACCATCATCACAGGTACGGTACCTTCATGACCACTGAAAATGTCCTGAATGTATATTGTCTTTCTCGTGTGTATGCAAAGAAGCCGGAACGGTCCCTTGAAATCCTTGGAATGTAATGGGTCCTTTATTTTGGAACTTCAGAGACATGAGATACTTTGTTCTTAAGCTGAATCTTAAGGACCTCCGAAAATCTTTTAACATCCAGGCATTTAACAGTAGATCAGATATTTTGCAACTTACGCTTAAGAGAGTTCTCTTTTAAGCATCACTGTTCAAAGCAGATTGCTAGGGAAAATGGCCACCTGGCTGTGCAAGAACGTGCCGGTAGCTTAGGCTTAGCCACGGTTGATGAAATGGTAAGTATTCTGCCTTTGGATCTTCTCGTTGTCTTAATTCCATCTTAATTCATATGGAAGAAAAGACACACCCTTTAACGGGCCCAGGGGGGCCATGTTTCGAAATACATCACCCTTCTAACTGCCCCAGAGAGGACCCACTGACAGTGTTAGAACCTGTGTGTGTTGTCGGGGTCTCGAGGTCAGAGAGAGTCACTGTCCTCTCCGTGCTGGGCGCTCATGTACCCATCCCCCAGCCCCACCCCCCCACCCTGGCCTGCTACCCTCAGTTAAATACTGGAGGTATGGAAGAGGCAGCCACAGCCTCTGTGGCTTTATCCTTTTCTGGACTGTCTGAAACTCTTCTTCAAAACGAGTTTCATGGTCTCTGACTTGTATCACTGAGGGAGGAGGGATGCCATCCATCCCCTTGCTGGTACTCCGTGGCTCTCATACCACTTGACGTTGCTTGCTGGGGAGCCTCGGAGCTCTGCTGTCTGCTACAGTGGGAAAGCCTATAGTTGCACTATGTCGATTAGACATGCGGGATTTCCTGACATAAGATCTTCCCCCACCACTGTGTGTGGGTTCCAGCCCCAGAATGTGTAAAAGTGATTATTCTATGAGGGGGAAAAATTTTTTTTCTTTAAAAGAGAACTTCCCTGGTTCATTCTGTTATCCCAGGAGACTGCAAGATCTCTCTGAGCTCCACGCCCCAGGATGCAGGATTTCTGTTAAAACACTGAATCTATAATTCATCATTCTTTGTGTGTAGACCCTCTTTACCACCCTAGATACGGCAGCTGTCCTTTACACTGACTTTCTGGAGACGCTCTTGGTCTTCACAGGAGTTGGTGGGACAAGCATGACGAAAATCCAGAGTGTTCTATGGAAGAGGACGTCTATGAAAGAAGATGGTAGATCCCCTAGTCTGTTTTCTTCCTAACCCATCACAGTGGGACAAAGAGAACGTTAGAGAAAGCCACTAGTGAGGATTTTCTGTCCGCTGTTTATGCAACCATCAGTGCCTGCACTTAAAATCTTCCGAAAACCCATCAATTGGTTATTGTGCCTCACTCTAAACTCTGCTCCATCCAGGCTGCTTCCGAAATCCTCGTCTGTGCGTATTTCGTGTTTCCGTTTTGCTCTTCCTTCTGCTGCTTAAGCAAAAGCTTGTTAGCGTAGCACGCAGACTCCTCCCACTTTCCGCCTCATTGCTGAGCACAGCGAAGATGCTCCCTCCTTCCTGATTCCAGGTCAGCCACCCTCTCCACTGTCCACATCGGGAGCTAGGTTTTTACCTTTCGTGATTTCTTGCCGCTTATCCAGCTTGTAAACTGAATTAGGCTGGAGCTCTCAATAGTAGGTTTTCATGAAATTTCCTGTGAATGGCCCTTTGGACGTCCGTGTGAATTACACCTCCATCCCCCACTGCCCTTTTGCAGTAGTCGGTTCATCTTTGCAGACGGGGCCCAGGGATGAGCCAGCCCTTAACTACCTCTCATTCTAGAGGGTTCCCTCTAGGTGACTGTGGCTAGGCAGGTCTATATTTTAAGGCAGTGGAGGCCTCTCTCACTCTGTAGAAATGCCCCATTTCTCCATAACACGGAAAAACACTTTTCATCTGTGTCTGGCCTCTCGCTAACTCAGGCTGGTTTTTGTTTTGTTTTGTTTTGTTTTTAAGACCTTTGCTAGCACCCCCTGAACTCCAACCCCCTCACTCTGTGCAACACAGCGGAGGTGCCTCTGCTCCCAGCCTTCAGCCTTCACCCCCACCGAAAGCTTCTCTTGTGTCCTCAAACAGCTACAAGTCGCTGTTATCACCGTTCCAAGCAGAGAGACTCCGTGTAAGAGGAAATCTTCAGAGCAAACAGTCCTGTATTCCCATCCACATCAAAGGTGCCTTTAAACAGGGGTTTGTCTTGGCTTCTGTCTCTCTGCTCCCGACCTCGAGGCTCCAGGGGGTGCCCCATGAGCTCCCAGATACACGGTAGCCTTTCGGCACCAGCACTTAAACCCTGGCCACACACAGAGGGCATCTGTGGCCGTGAACACCCAGATTCTCCCTGCCACCCCCAAGAGTAGTTAGAGCAAAACTGCCCCTGAAACACATCGTAGGCTCTGCTGCCTTAACGGACATGATCTTCTAGGCTTGCTGGGTCTTAACAAGCAGCTTCCGTGTGTTTATCTTGCCTAGGAAGTACAGTCGTGGATTTTAACATTTGCTCCTTACTTCAAACAGATTAAAGGTTATGGAGCTGAATGAGCCTGTGTCCCATTTTAAAGGTCCAGGCTATCCCTGAGATTTAGACTGGTTCCTAAAAAATCTTCCAGACTGGATCTTGACAAATGGATAGCTAAATTAATTTTCACTCTCCTCTCTTGCCCTGTTCGCTACATAACAGCCACCCGTTAGCCTTAAAAGCTGCAACAGCTAAATCCAGTGACAGTAACATAAAGCCTGAGCTTAAGAAAGAAAGAAAGAAAAAAAAAAAAAGAAAAGAAAAAGAAGCAGCCCACAGTCCTCCATTTCTTTTCTCCCACTCAGATGCAATAACTGAAACCCATTCCCCAGGTCAGAGTTTCATTACAAGAAAATGTACAAATGTGAGAGAAAAATATTTTGAAACTTGAAAGGCCATAGTTGATTTCTGATTCCTCGGAAAGGAAGTGCTCCAGCGCTATCTTTTATCTTCCATAACCAGGGTAATCGAATTGTTTTCCTTGTTAGAGAGGCAGACCATCATCGAGTCCTCAGTCGCCCAGCTCCCTTAAAAGCAGGTTAAAGATCCTCAGAGGGGAGAAATCATGAGCCCAGTCCGAGGTGATATTGCCATCACGAATACTACACCTGCCTGGTGGGAGGAGCCGGGGAGCTCTTTCTCCCGTCTCAGGTGCATGGAGCAGGTCTCCTGACCTTCGCATGACAGCGCACACCTCTAGCAGCAGACTGATCGAGGGGAGGAATTTTTGAAGGCTCTGGGGTACTGAATGGAGTATTTGATGTCAACTTGCCCCATCAGCCTTGTCACAGCTTTGCAACCATTAGGCCGTTCCTTCATTAGAATCTCTCTCTTTAATTTTAAAAAAACCATTGGAGAGTTGGAATTGAAATGGGAGCCATCCAGAGCCTCACTATAATTCGCCATGAGCTTCTTGGGTGTCTCTCCCATCTCGTGCGCACTGGTATTCTGATCAGGTACATCTGTTCCGATTAGGGCAGTTGGCAGCCCCCTGCCTTTTTTTTTTTTTTTTCTAATCACATCAAGTTGTCCATGTGGTTTCATTTACAGAGATACACGCTGTGATATTGAAGAGCAAACCACGTTGTCCAAATTGTCCCCAGAGCCCTCTGTTAAAATAGAGGGCCAGCCAAACCATCCCCTGGGCTCAGAGTCCTTCATGTAGATTCTACTCCGAAATTAGAACCGAAGAGAAATGGGGTGGGGGGGTCTTTTGTTTTGTTTTGTGTTTGGAATTTTCTTTGAAGTTAGCTGACTTGAGGTATGAGGTGTGGATAAAATTGGATCCAGCTTCTTCCTCTAGCCATCGCCATCTTAGGAAAATAATGTTTCCCTCCCTAGATAATGTGGATATTGTATTGTTTCTGCTCGGTCCTGTCCTTTGATGAGGAGTCTACCTTAGAAAGCAACACAGCGCTCGGTTATAAGCACCCTTGGCAGCTTCAGTAGGAAATTCAGGCTCACTGGGGCCGAGGGGAGAGGGGCCAACCTGTAGGTCACTGTACATGTGACTGTCATAAATTAAAACATTAAAATCACTTTAGAATAAGAAATGAATAGCTACAGGGCCAAGTCCTAGAACACATTTAAAAATCCTTTCACAGGAATGAAATAGGTCATTTCTAAATGAATTTTTCCTCTTTTTTAAAGTACGTATTCAATTCAGTATTTTGTGTTTCCTGGGGAAGAAAACAGCACTGTTCTTCTGCTTGGTATCTAAGCACTCCAAACCCAGGGTACCTTGGAGAAAGTGAGTCCCAGCCCGCAGGCCCACTCTGTTACCTTGGCTTTCATAGTCTGATATCCTAAGCCGTTGTGTGTGTGATGCGTATCCAGGCCCATACACCTGAGTGTGGTCCTTCTCCTTCAGAGATGCTCAGAGCACTCCAAGTGCGGGAGGCCCAACACCATGGCACGTGTTTCCAGTTTCTTAAATACGGAGGAAAGAAGGACACCTGTACTAACCTCACCCTGTACCAGGACCATCAAAACAACACTTAGAGAGCCTGGCCTCACCTGGAGCCACTTCTCCAGGTCTTAGCCTCCTCTGTGCTGTGGGTATTTGCGTGGTGCCAAGGGCTATATGCTTATCCACCAGCTTTTAGGCATTCATTTAACAAATACCAAGCCCTTGTAATACATAAAGTATTATGCTAGTGCCTGGGGAGGCAGAAAATTCCTTAAGCCCCTTAAAATGTGGTAGAGAGACTAGGTTCTCCACCCTGGAACCCAAGAGTGGGAGGTGCTCTGCATGGAGGGCCCACCCTGCGGCCAGAGCAGGACTGGGGAGAGCATCGCAGGTGAAGTAGCTTGGTCTGCCATCAAGGAATGCATAGAATGGGGGTAAGAAAGGACGGCGTTCTGGAAAGTAAGCATGATGGCCCAACTTCAACCATTCGTCTGCAGTGTGTATGTGTGTGTGTGTGTGTGTGTGTGTTTACATTCCAGGCATATATTAAGCCACTGTTGCTAGGACATACACAACTTTCATTCTAGAGTGTTTACTAAATTCCCTTTTTTTCCAGAGTTGGCTTCTACTCCATTAAGACCGTGTACCACTCATCCTTTACTGAATACTTACTGAATGTTACTCATGGGCCAGTGTGCCTGGTAACAAGCATATGATGAGGGCACTAGAAAATACGCATGAGCCCCCTTCTCAAGTTTTTGCCCCCAAATTGCATGGCCCTTCTTTTTCATACTGTCTCCACTGTGTACATTTTTATTTTGCTGATGATTAGAGACCCATTACCAATAGCATCATGGCCAACCAGCTCTTGACCTATGCTGATTTATGAGGGAATGGAAGCAGTGAGAACGCTGCAGTAACAAAGCTCACTTGATTCTGCCTTTTTTTTTTTTTTTTAAAGAAATGAGAGGTGGGAACAGAGTTTCTTTTTTCTATTGCTTCCATCACAATTCCCATACTTTTATGTTCCTTGTTTTAAACGAATCCAAGAGATGAGGACTTGAAAGGTTTCCATACTGAAGATTCATCCCCAGTTCAGAAAACTAGCATCATACATATGGGTTTCTTGGGCTTAGAAAGTGATCATTGGGGCTGTCTTGATGGTGGAAAGGGTAGGACGTGAAAGGACCCTTCCGCAATCTAGCCGGAGATGACTAGAAGCTCCTATTTCTAGAACCCGTCCCTCTCCACCTTCACCCTCCTCTTCTGTTCCTCCCCTCCCCTACGCCTTCCCCCCTACTTCCCCTTCCTCCACCCAGACTTCCACCCCAGGGTCGACTACTACTAAGACTAGAACAATGAGTCATTTTCCTTGTGAGATGAAACCCCTGTATGGGTTTCTGTTATTTTCAGAACATCTGGTTTGCAAATGAAAAGATCTCAGGGGCACAGCAGCACTAGGGAACAATTCTGAAGAAGCTTTTAACAAAACTTGAAATTGCTTAACAAAAAACCAATCCACTCCCCACCCTGCTGTTCCCTGGTGCCCTACACCATAACCCCTTCCGCCCCCCCCCCCCCCCAAGGAGGAGAGGGTGACTTTAAGAAGTAAGAGAGCTTTATCAAGACTTCCCTGTTTGGGCCTTTTAGCTTCTGTTCTGTTCTTGTCCCCTTTTTTCCCAGCCCCTGAGAAATGGGAGTTTAATTAAAGCATAACATAGTTGGAAAGAAAATTAACTGAGAATCCAGTAGAAAATAAATTTCGAAATTTAATTTTCCGGCACGTATTTTTGCTTTCAATAGATTTCAAGTAAGTCAGAAATAAATAAAGAAATGAATTTAAAAAAACTATATTTAATATATATTGGCCGGCGAAACACAACTATGAAAATAAAATTGTCAGGGGAATTCCTCGCCTGCCCTAGTGTCTAGATTTAAAGCAGCTCCGTAACACAAACTGAAGGGGAATTCAATTAAGAAAACCCATTGGCTCCTTATTGACTTTAGTTAAGAAAATAAACTCGGGGAAAGTGTATTAAAATATGTCTGGACTGCTTAGTACACTTCCATTTAAGCTTATGACAATCAAAATGGGAGAATTTAAATTCTTTACAATTAAGCTCTGCTTCTGAGCAGATTGGGTTCTCTAGGTTATTACACTGTGCATTTTTTAACGTAAACCCTGCACACGCGCACCCCAAAATGCAGACTCACCGTGAATCGGGGCGTTCTAAAGCAGGAGCACCACGGAGCAATTGGAGAAGAAAAAGTATTTAAGGTTGTGAATTTAATTTTGTTCTAGGATTTTCATTTTCATTTATGGCACCCGTTGTGTGTGAGACCACGGACTAATTTATGGATTAGTATTAAACCCCCAGTCTGTCACACTCAATGAACAATTCTAAGTTGGAGAGAATCCATATGAAAGGATTAGAATGTGCCACAGCGGAGCTTACACATGACTGTTTCAACTAAACATTGCCCAGCTGCCTCTCATGCAGTAATTTTTTTTTTTTTTTTGGCTACTTGGTTAAACGGCTACAGTCTCTAATCTCACACATTGTCAGTGCCTTTTCATTCTGTAAATATCTTATACTGCCACATGAAATATAGGTGATGTTTAATTTATTCAAGATAGGATGCCATAAACTGTTGGTATGGCCGGGAGACCGAGGAGTCAGTATTTCGTGAAATGTGCATCTTCCAAAACGTGCAGGGTCTGCCCTCGGATACCTTGTTTGATGATACTCGTAAAACAGCTGCAGAGGGACTATTAAGGCCACACACACTGACAGGGTTTGCAGGAACCTGGGATTGTTTTTTTGTTGTTGTCGTTGACCATATAAAGTAAGTATACAATAAATTTGCCCTGTTGTAATTAAAATTAAAATCAAGACAATAGCTCAGCAAGGCCTTTTTCATTCCCTAACCCTACAGCGTGGGAAGCCCAACTCAACTCTTCATGACCTCTTTCTCTCCGATGAGTTTCTAAAGGCAGCAGCAAAGCAGTTGAAAACAAGGCTTTGTTAGGACAATTAGGCGCTGTCATTTTTCAAGCTAATGACAGCGTTTCTAACTTGTATTGGAAGTGGACTCCTTGCGTTTTGCCCATACACTCCGAATATTACCCAACAATGGAGTGACCCCACGAGATGATTCACAGGGGTGGCCTGGCACCTCTCGCCAATCTTCTGATTAAGACACCCCGAATAAATCCCACTTCACAGAGCGGCACTCCCTTCAGAGCCAGGGTGTCTGCGGTTTCTGCATGAAGTCATAATGCAATTAGGAAGGAGAATTAGATTCTGTCACACTGCTCTCCTGCGGGGAGCACAAAGTCACTTCTAAAGAATTTTTTTTTTTTTTTAATTCTTTACTTGGAATAGCCTCTGTTCAGAGAGCACACCAGATGCTCTTAGAGAAATAGAATTGGTGCCTCCCCCAACACTCCCTCACACCCCCTTCAAACTGTGGCCAACCTATGTGTCTGCTGCGTTCCCCTGCTTCGTTGCTGACCATGGCCTTGCCACTTCCAGCCGCATGACTTGTGTGGTTTGATTCGAACGTGTGTTTGCTTTTAACTGTCCTAGAAAATGTTTCCACCCCCCCCCCACCCCACCCCCACCGCATCCCTTTCTCCTCCTGTTTTGGGTGCAATTGATGGATTTCCCGTCCCCATACTGGGGAAGCAAGCTGCACTGTGGACTGGGCTCATTCATTTTCTAGTGCTCACAAAGAAGCCGACGCCTAGGGTCACTTAACTTAGTTTCATGATAAAGTGGACAGCACGGTGATGTAGGAAGACGGTAAAAGGAGCAGTCATCAGTTCATGCTAAGATACGAGTTTTGAGGGCTCTAACCTCTAGGATTTACTCCACCTCCTCTCTTTCACGTTTATGCTACTTATTGACCTGCTAAGATTACAGCCTATGAGAAGCGCTACTCTAAAAATAACCAAAGTATTTATTACTTTTTTTTTTATTTTGTAAAGGAGCCAGTGCCTATCCATAAAATGTGTTAGCATGTATATAAATGTTTCTGTACAAATGTGCATTTGATCTTGCCCCTTAAGCTGAAAGCACCTGAAACTAACACTTGACTTGGATGTTTCAAGTAAGGACATGTGTCAACTGTGTCATGACGATCCCGTGTAGTGATGTTTCAACTGTACAATTTTTGGTATTGTTTTTTACTGCTATTTTATGCATACAGACTTGACTTGTAAGTAAGTATTATGTTCTTATGCAGTGTATTTTATGTTTTTCTTTCCTTCATCAATTCTTCAGAAACTCAGCTATAAGTTTCATTAAAGCTGCAGTGACTTCTCAGACTGCTGGTTAATCCTGGCTCCTTAGAAGGGCTGCGATTGTTTTGATGGTTATAGGGTCCTGAGGAAAGCATGCCAACTGAGGGGGAACACCGGTGTGAATTCATGTGTCCTGATTTGCAGATCAGAAGCACCAGGCTCGTTTGACCAGGAAAAAAAAAAAAAGATGGCATTCCATTGCATTTAAACATTGCCCGTGTCGAGTCCGGAAGAGTCTTTTGGAGTCTCTAGAACTCATGAAAATAATTACTAGCTTAAATAGCTATGTTAAGGGTGGGAGGTAGGGGAACAGATAACTACTTGCAGTTTCAACCAAGAACGCCACCCCAGCCAGAGATGACAAGTTCATGTCACCATCCCTCCCTGGCCAGATGGGGATAGTGGAAAGAAACATACTGGAGAGGTGTAGACTCGAACACGAAAGCATGGCCAGATGGGTTGACTTTGGAATGAAGTTGGCCACAGGAGTGGTGTTTAAAAAAGAAAAAAAAAAAAAAAAAAGACGACTGGAAAAAGAATGTCATCGTGCATTTTATTAGATATTTATCCCACTTTCCCTCTAGCCAGAAATAAAAAGAAACTTTCTTGAGCCCCTTGCGCCATTCCCTGTGAAGAGGATCCAGAACAGCACGCCTGGTTCGAAGCCCAGCAAAGAAGGAGGAGGAAACTTGAACGGCATCGGAAATGGAAGAAGAAAGAGACCACGGTTTCTTCCACAGCAAGTGCATTTGGCAACGCGAAGGCAGCCACAAAGGCGGGGGGCTCCCTGCAGCTCCCCACAGCGAACATGGTGCTGCCCTGGGAGCAAAGGGATGGCTGGATACTGTGGTTTGTGGAAAGTCACGTGATCGGAAGTGGTGTTTGGCCAATTGTGCGGACTCGGGTGTGTCAATGGTGGTCTTCTGCTCTTAGGTTGTAACCCAGGGAGTGCTGCAAAGTGAAGAAAGGATTCCTGGTGGCCGGGAGAGGGGGTTGGGAGTGGGGGGGGTTGTGTACAGAAACTTTATCGGGAAACTGTTAATATGTTCATTCCTATGGCCTCCCCATCCGTGGAACTTTCCAGCTGAACACTGCCAAAATAATTCCGTGGGATGGAAAACTTGAGCTCAAGTGTTCATGTACAGGCATCTGAGCGTAGCCACAGAGGATCCTCAAAATGTGATTGTTTGACTGATGCCTAATGGGCAGTCACAAACCCCGGGCGCCTGCGTGGGCCGGCTTCAGACAAAGGCAATGTTTGAATGTACGAATCCCTTGCTCCGCCAGCCTGCCGACTGAGCTTTTCCGCCCCAGTCCTGAGCCTTTATGTGTTCAGAGCCACCGAGTCTGCGCTGGTGTTTCCCCTCACTTTGCATGTTCCCCCGACTATGGACGAGCAAGTAGATGTGTCCTGGCAAGACCCCCAGAACCACAGAATTGACTGTTTTCCTCACTGGCTCGCAGCTTTGAGCTGAAGGCATGTCTTAAAACAGTGCAACTCACTTCAAATGCTTTTTGCTTTTCATTTATTATTGCTTGTCACGCGATTGTTCTTTGAAAGCTTGCTCATATATTATCTGTTCCATTTTTTTCCATTTTCCCTTTTTTTGCATGCCGTTCCTCCTGTTTCCTCCCTTCCTCCAATCCTCTGTTCCCGTCTGTAGACACGGCAGCGACGACAGAACCCGCAGTTCACGGTTGGTATCACATTACTGTTTATCTACTTTCTCAGCGCTGCTGAGAGGCAAGGCAAGCCTGGGAAAAAGAGAAATGCAGTCTTCAAGGGAAATCGTATTTCGAGTAGACTGATCTCATGCATAGACTGTAATCTTGAAGGCTTGGAAGGATGTCGAGTCTTGTCATTTCTGTTGTGAGTTCAGGAGCCCATGGTTGCCGTCTGGAGGGAGGCCAGTGACTGGCAGGCCAGGATGCGGGAGACCCGGCCACAGGTGGCCCTTATGGATAGAGCGCCACCAGACCCCAAAACACGAGGGATTTCAAAAATGAATATTGACCTAAAAATCATGGCCTTTGGATTAAAGGCCCAGTTGCTTTCTTCGTTTATAGGCTAGAGTCCCAGGTACATTTGGAAGAGGGGTCATTCTTGACACTCAGTAGTTGAGGCCGTGAAGGACAGGTAAGGGCAGAAGGATAGTCCTGTTTAAATTCACTAGGTGGTGGCAGGGGAGGGTATCGCTCTTCTCTTAATTATGTTCCCCATCATAGCTCCCTCTGCAAACCCGGGCCAGTTCACTCTTAATTTCCATGTGTGCACGCAGGCTTATACTAGCTAGCACTGGGCAGGAAGCCTCTCCAAGCCAGGAGGGGCACCAGATGTAAATTTTAACAGCATTAAGTGGGACTGAAAAGATCATTTGTGTGCGGGTATCTCGTAGGCAAAATACTACAAAGTAGGCTAAGGTTGTAAACAAAAAGTGACTAAAAAAGAAAAAACAAAACAGCCATCGGGACATCCTTTTCTATTTCCTCTCCGATTTACCAGGTTGGAAGAAGCCCATTAACTTTTCCGTGTCTCTCCAGTCGGGAAATTAGAATCATGTTTCATCTGTATATGACTTCATTCCCTAACCGTAACCTTAGTGATATTGTGCTTGGAGAAGGGATGTTACAAATCGAGCTAAATTTTAATAATTGAGTTCAAGGGGATTTTTTGGTAAAAGGCCTATTGAAATCATTTAGCACATTGTACAGGGCTGGACTCCACCATTTAAGCGACAGGGGGTGATCAGCCAAGCCTTATAGCAAAACATTTCTTCCTAGCACAGACTGACTTCCTTAAAACAGACCTACATTTGAGGACTTGGCAGTTGGAAATCTCTAAGTGAAACCCGTCCTATGTGAGCTGTCCCCGAAGGTCAGGCCTTGATGCTTGGCCCCCTGCCCCCAGTCCCCATTTGGACTTTCTGATGAGGAATTCCAAGAGAGCAAAATGAACTTGGGTGTGGAGCATTATTTTCGTCCCCACACCCCTCCCGCCTCACCTGGCCCTTTCCTGTCACCGGGCATAGAAGGAAAAGGTAAAGGGCCAAATACACTGACAATCATGAGAAATCAATTAGGTATAAAACCTCCACTTTCTAAGGTAATGCCCCATAGTGCTTGCTACAGCTCAGGCACTGCACTCCATTAAGCTTAGTTATTTGTAGGTTTCATCATTAATTGAGCACTTCCTGACTTTTATCGATTAGTCGCAGAGCTTTAAGGCTATTTTAATGCCGTTCAAGAGATTTTGTTCTATTCTTTTTAAGATGCTTTAAGTTCTGAGCTTCCTATAATTGACTCCAGGGTCAAATGTAACCATAAGATTCCTGAATTCTGTGAGATCTTTGAAGAAATATTGATCATTTATCTCCTAAGACTCCAGAGTTCTATTTCCTAGGTCCCTTCGATAAAATCCATGTACTTATGTGACTCTGATGGATGTAAGTCTTGGAGTTGGCTGAGGTATTCCAAGTAGGAAATATGTTCCCTGATCTGAAAAATGAGAAGTTAACCTAGGGCCCCATCGTGGTCTAGGACACGGTTTTTGGTCAGATCTTTCTTCCTGGAAAGAGAAAGTGACGGTGATCTCTCTTTCATGGTGTAACAAAGAGACACTTGGAATCAGGCTTTCTAGCATTCCTGGGGCAGAGAACAGAGAAGCAACCACTGCCTTATTAGTTCAGGGACAGCGATACACCACCAAGATGTTGTTCACTGGCTGACAGCCAAGAAATGTTGGGGAGGAAGAAAAAGAGTTTTCCCCTCCCCACTCCCACACATCCACACACGCTATTCCTTACCAGCAGGAGGACAGAAGTGATAACCCAGGATGGTCCCCTATGTAATACACATATAAACACATTCTCCTAACTTGTCTGATACCCTCATAGTGTCCTCACAAAGAGGTCCTACCACCCACAGCAAACAGCTTTAATGAAAGCCAAAGGAGTATCTAGAATCTTCCTTGATGGAGGGGAAATGGTCTTCAGGTCAGTCGTTGGGGTAGAAAAGGTGATAGGATATGGTGAAAACTATAAAGCAGGGACCCTATCTGGAACCAGATTGTCTTCAAGTAAATTATGGCTAAAACCCAGCTTCTTCAGTGCAGCAACCTTTTGACTGACATTCACTTGAGAATAACCTTGAGATGTTCATGAGAGAGATCTGGGCCTAGAAAAATGGCGTGGTTGGAGAACTTGGCAACTCAAATGACAAGACATATTAGGTCAGCCTGTCATGACATCTTTATTGGTCTTAAAAGGATTCATTTTGGAGTTCCTTTTATAGTTCTCCTTTCTTTTATAAAAATGAAAAAAATAATTTGTAAAAAAAAAAGCTTTCCCTTTGAAGACTCATTAAAATACTTTATTCAAGCTTGTGTTGCTAGAGTACGTAAGAAGTATACGAGTTGTTGATGTATGTTGGTCATTTGTTCTTACCAATATCTGATTGGAACAAGCATGTATTGGAAGGTTAGAAGTGCATGGGCATGACTCAAAATCAAATGGATTTTCTCCAAAAAGAAAACAAACAACAATCAGTCACAATGTGTTTTTCAGGATCTAATTGATGGTAGACATAAAAGCGAGTGTAAGAATGGGATCTTTTAGACTAGGATGACCGAAGGGATTCTCTTTGAATAAGGATCTTGAGCACTTGTGTTTTTGGAGCTCATCCTTAAGGCCTGGTCAGGAAGAATCCTGTGTTATGTGTGCATGTCGAGCAATGCAAAAAACGCTCTGCCAAATCCTGGTACTACGTGGTCTGAAACTAATGGCAGAAATGCATGAGTGACAAAGCACGGATGGTGTCGTCCTTACTATGATTATTGACGTGTGGGTGCGCGTGATGGTTTTTGTTTGTTCAAATGTGGGCGCTTCTCTGTGTCTTGTGCCTTGTTCTTTCTCAGCCCTGTGTGTACCCTCTCCCTTCCCCCACCCACCTCCCCTGTGTGAGGTTTGGGGTGACCGCATGCCCATGGTCTGGAATAGTGCTTGTGCTTTTGCTGCACTGCAGTCAGCTGGCTTCCTCTGGGTCAGAGCTTCTCCCTCCCTCCCCCCACTCCCCCTCCCCTCTCCTCTTCCCATTTTTTGATTTTCCAGTCTACCTATCCTTTTGCTTTCCACCTCTTGATCTATCAGAGGCTGATGAGCTCATGAATTTACATATCCCAAATGAGTTTTTCAGTAGTCTTTATTTCAGTATATAATTCTGGTAAGACTCAAACTGGGAACCCCCTGAAACAACTTTTCACTTTCAGTTTCGGTGGCAAAATCTTTGGCCTGTGCTAGATACACACTCACACCCTAGTCCACTGCCCTCAGGTCGCCACCCTCCACCCCACCCCCGCCCCCCAAAGCTCCCTTTCCCCGACTTGTAACATTTTATAAGTAGCACAAGCCTTACTAGAATCCTAAAAGCACATGAAATTCTTATCTTAACTTTCTGTTCAATTGCGGGCTCCTTCTGCAGCCCATCCAGAAGGCAAATAGCCAGCAGTGCGCATTATTACAACCGCTATGTCCGCCATCTGTGTATGAACCTCTCTGCACATCTCTCTGTATGAGTACACAACAGTGGCATTCAAAGGCTGTCATTCAGTCGAGGGACTCTGCAGACATTGTGTGTTCTACTCAAGAACAAAGCTAAAGAGGTTTACGAATGGCTGCAGGACCTGAAGATTGTGTTTCAGCCTTGATATGCCGTTTGGAAACAATGTGCTACTGTTTAACGGCGTGAACCAAATTTCTGCTCATGGGAAGAAGGGACAAACTCTCCACAAAAGCTGACAAAGCAGGAAGAACAGGATGACTGAGCTTTTAGATTAAAACTACCGGGGGCGTCTGAACTCTTATGGCTGGTGATGGAAGTAACAGTTTCCATAATATGGCCAAGTGATCAGATGTATGCCGCTTAGGTAAGAAAGAGACCATCGCCTACTTTTTCCTACTGGGAATGGTACTGGAGCCAGGGGGCTACATTTTTGTTTCCTTTGAGGTTTTCTTTTTTTTTTTTTAATTTTTATTCATTTGACAGAGAGAGAGCGAGAGAGAGATCACAAGTAGGCAGAGAGGCAGGCAGAGAGAGAGGTAAGCAGGCTCACCGCTGAGCAGAGAGCCCGATGCGGGGCTCGATCCCAGGACCCTGAGATCATGACCTGAGCTGAAGGCAGAGGCTTAACCCACTGAGCCACCCAGGTGCCCCTCCTTTGAGGTTTTCTTTAATCGTTCTTTTATGATATTTTTCTGAAGGAAAAAAAAAAAACCCTAATGAACCAAGCCCCACAAACATTGAAATTTTGCTTGACCTTAACTTTATTTAACTATCTCTAGGATTTCTTGCTGTTTCTAATGTTTGAGGTTTTCCTTAGCCTGGTTTAAGATTGCTACTTCACACCACTTTTAGAAGCCAGCGACGTCTGTTGGAAAGGAGGGGTAACAACCTCAGAGGCACTGAGGAGGCCCAGGGGACATGCAGCCCATCCTAGACCATGAACAAGTGCAACACACGTCTACCGTGCACGCGTGAAATTATCATGCTCAGAATTAATTGCTCAAAGAAAAAAAAAAGTCCCACATGGGCCAATAGTTAAACTTTTCACTTGTTTAACCAACTTTAAAGAAGTTTATTGGATACATTTTAATTAGAAGTGACAAGAAGGGTCTTCAACAGATGATATGGAAGTTTAAAGAGAAAAACCAAGAAGGGATTTCCCATGTATCATTAAACAGTGAAGTTTCCTTTTGGAAAACACCATCTGCCTCATAAAGTACATCTTTGTTTCTTTGAGAAAATAAGAGGTGTATGAGTTTGAACATGAAAGAGAACTACTTCAGTCAAAGCAATTCTAGGAGGTAAATTTTGCTTGTCCTCCCTTGTACACTCAGTGCCTCAGTACACTCTTCCAATTACACTTATTCAAAAATTATCCAACCATGGCCGAGCACTGTAGACTCATAAAATACAACAGTAGCGCAAAAACAAATTTAACGCCACTAATCGAAACGGCTTCCCACTTTCCGATGTAATCTGAGCAGTAGATTCCAGGTGATTTGGTGTATTTTAAAATTTATGCCATTAAAAATGACAGTTTCATCTTTAATGAGGTGTGTATCAACTGTCCGTTGCTTTTTAATGGGAAATTTTGCCTATCAGTGATATCTCATAAACGTATTTGTCTTTATTTTCTAAAATTAGCTTTCTCATGCCCTCCCCACGGAAGCAGGCATTCAGCAGTAAAGCCGTCTACTTGAAACATCCTTGTTTAATATGGTTCAGTGGGTGCCAAGCACGTATGTAGAAAGCTTTGATATTCATTGGGCCACGTAGAAGTGAGGGATTAGCCTTCTGAGAACTGCAAATTCATAATTAACTACAGAGAAGTACTTTATGTTGCCCATTTATAACAATTATTCAAATAATTGTATTCATCAGTCTTTATACAATGGATAAAGCCAATTAGAAATAGGAACACTTTCAGCCAATCAGATTTCAGGACAAACGGATAGCATCCCTACTCAGTTGCCTCCATAACGGATTGCCTTACTCACTACTTTTCCTTTTGTTGCCTAAATCTATAGTTTGGGAACATCCGCAGACTCAAACCCATTTCTAATTGGCATCTGCTCTTGAACATTGGCACCCAAGGTTCACAATGGAAATTCTTCCTCCGAGAGCTGACACGATGGCTTCCTTTCACACCACCAGCCTGGCTATCAGTATTCACTTGGCTTCTTTATAAAACGACTTACAAAACCCAAGCTTTTATTGACCATTTCTACATGATTATTTCTGTTACTTTGTGTTTTTTGTTTTTTTTTTTTTAAACTAGTGCGATCAGCTTGACATTGCTTGTTTCCAGAGCATTTGTTTCATGCTCTGGTTGGTAGTTCACTGAGCATGACTCCCACATCATTCATTCAGCAAATGCTTGCTGAGACTATACTCCGTGCTTGGCTATAGAGAAGGGAAGGATGAAAACTAAAGACCCGCCCCTCTCCCCAAAGTCCTTGTGGTTTCATAGGCCCACAAATATTCTTCCAGAGTGACAAATCCCATTAGAGAAGTGGACCCAGAGCCATCAGACTGGACTTTGAGCAGAACGTCAAGGAACAATGAATGGAGGCCTCCTTAGATTGTCTCGTATCTTGGTGGCTCATGATCTTCCTGAAAGGAGCAAGTAAAGCATGAGGAAATGGAATCCCACCCCTAGCCAAGCCTCCCGTTGTTTACCTACCTCCCACTCCCCCTCCTTTGATTCAGATCAGAGCTAGCTGAGAGCTGGCCCCGCTGGCCAACGTTGTTGGTGGCTCGGTGTGGACCGTGCAAGCCCCCCCCCCAGATTAGCTCCTGGCCTAACTGCTTTCTCAGCTTTGAGGGTTTCATTTTTCAGGCATACCACTGATTTTTTTTTTAATTCTCCTTTTTAAAAAGTCATTTTGCAAATCGGATTTTCTGATGAAGACATAACCTACAAAATCTGTAGTTAGCAGATGCCGTACCATTTTGAAATAAGTGATCCAAGATCGTCATAAATTGATAATGAAATGTATTTGTCAGTATTGGCAAAGGATTTCAATTTACGGGAAAATGTGAAATAAAACTTACATACAGCAGTATGTAACCTCGAACTGTATTTGTATTCAAGGGCTATGTCAGAGCATTGACGGTTAACAATCAGGCTTTATTTTTTTTTCTTTTTGCATGCTGTTATGAATGAGTGATTTTAAACATTCACCTTCATGTTTCATGTGCTTTGAAAGCGGAGACTGAGGAATCTTTCTGCCTTGATTGTGTATCAATAACAAAATGAAATGATTGGAGAAATGTACTTATGGATTAATGCATTCAAGCTATCCAAAAAAGAGCAAGATAGCAAGAGATTTGGCTCATGTTTTTTTTTTTTTAAGAAATTCATCCTCAGTTCTGAAGTGTTTTGTTTATGTCCCTTGAGGAATGAAAAGAAAAACGATTTGTTTTTACTTGTAAGGCCTTACTCAGTTGCCCAATTCCGCAGAAGAACTGGACAGTGAGGACCTCTCAGGTAAGGGCTAGTCATTAGGTAAGGCACTGCGGTGTCCAACCTGTGCGTGCTCTGTCCACTTCTACAAAATGGCCATTTGGTTTCCCGGGCAGTTAATAAGCAATTGTGGATTTTGAGATAAAAGGAAAACAAATTTTTATTAACACTCTCTTCCTCCTCGCCCCCTTCTTTTTCCGGTGCTAGTGGCATGTATATTTCTGACTGGGACTGATGGGGTCTGTGCAAGGGAGGGCAGCTCATCGTTGGATTGTATGAAAGCCACTGTTTTCCGTGGCGTAAAATACTTTCTATGCTCTGGCTGTATAACGGTTCGAGAGAAATGTTTTGCATTCAAAGCTGTTTAAAGATGTTGGATTATGAGAGAAGATCTTACTTTTAAAAAGAAAAAAAATTCCTATTGACCATCTACTTCTGTAGAATAGACTAGAAAAGCCACATCATAGTTATCTTAGAGGCGGGGGGAGGGGGCAGGGAGGAAGGGGGGCCATTGTTTTGTCACACACCATGATGTAAACTAATTATCCAGCTCAGACCTTTTTCACAGCACACTGAGCTCTTGCAAAAGTAGGTTTCATGCTTGATTCCAGGATTTAGGTGTTACTAATCCAGAATAAGAAGCATATCCTAAAAGGGTGGGGGGAGGGATTCAAAATGGTCAGAGCTAAACAGTTCCATGAGCTGCTATGATGTTCTGGGGCTTCCCTGCCAACCAGCTACAGCCCCTTCAGCATTTCGATCGGTTAATTCCTAATAAATCAGTAAGGAAGCCCCCTTCCTCCTCATCACTGTGATGGAGGCACCAAGGCGTAAGGCTGCAGATGCTGACTCAAGCCTTTGGAAGGAAGGGGTCCATATTGCCCCTTGTTGAAGAGACTTCACTTCCGCTCCCTTGAATAGTTAATTGCGAGGTGATGGTCCCTGACCGCGGGTTTCACCCAGCGAGAAAATCAGAGCCACCTAGTCTTTCCAAGTGCAGATTTTTCGCCTCTCAGGAGCTTCCATCAAACCTCGAAAACAGGGCGGGTGTCTTTATTTTTCGACGTAGCATGTCCCAGCTTGAGCTAGCTGTCAGATTTTCCCACCAAGTGGAAGCTCCGAGAGGCCGTGTTGGGTTTGTTCACTGCCGCATGCCTGTCGTGTAGCAGGCACTCGATCGATACTTGTTGGATGAATAAGTTCCAAATCCTAGTGAATTCAGATAAATAACTAGAAGATTAGAGAGACAGCCAGCCCATCAAGGGAGGGTTTCATTTTTGCCTCTTATGGGTGGGGTTTTTAGAGAAATTGCAAAAAAACATTAGCCCACTTAAAAGAAGAGATAAGTCCCGCTCCTTGCCTGGAATGTAATACTGTCTGTAAGCAGTCTGCTCTCGGGTCGTGTCCTGACCCTAAAGAACACAAGTGACCCCACGGCCCTGGCAAGGGGAACTTCTCAAGGATCCCAAGAAAGGACTGAGTCCTCACGGGCCTGACCTCTCTTGGCGTCATCGTCGCCTGAGGGTCACTGAGATAGGCAAAGGGAATTTTTGTCCTCGTTAGGAAAGCGGGACCATGTCAGCCATCCACCCCTTCCGCAAGCATCATCAATTAAGGAACCTCTCCGGGTCTCTCAGCCCTGCACCAAGTCAGATGCGGTCTTGCTGCAGTTCTATCCATCACGCCCGAGTCAGGAGCAGTAACCAGCAACTGTTTGTGCTCCTAATAATTCGGTTAAATGAATAATTATGTCGTTCCCCCACCCCCACCCCCTCCAGGATCACTGCAGTCCTGGGTTGCTCGGGAGCCATAAGTCATGTTGAACACTGATGATCTATCACGTCGGGCTTGGGCTGCCTTTGCATCTGGTTTGATGAACTAATCAAAAACTGATTAGCACCTTTGTTCAAAGGGGATGCTGATTAATCAATTACTATTGATTGTGAGCTTGGCTTCCCTCAGCAGCAAAGAGACATCCAAAGGGGGAGAAAAAAAAAAAACAACCAATAAAAATTGAGCAGCTGTCATAGTGTTTAAATTTATTAAAACAAAATACATTATTTTTTATGAAGCTGTCTTGAAATGGGTCACTGAAGGGGAGCATATTGATTGAGAAAGGATGAACTTCTCAAATTTCTGTAGCCTAGAGACTGAATTCAATTATAATACAAGACAAACAGGTTAACACCCGTCTTAAGCAGTCCATCAATAAATTAGAGTAGGTGTTGCGCATTTAATGCTAAACTGTGGTAATGAATAATATTATCATCCATTCCCTTTTCCATCTGGGTGGAAATTTCAGCCTTTCCTTATTACGGATAGATGCTAGATCCTGCATTTCCTTAGAAATAGCGAAGGTCTCTCTTCTGCCCACCTCCCCCCATTCGCCACTGCTACCCGAGCTAATGGCAGTTTCATAAGCAACATACGGCACTCAGTCCTCACCCAGCAAAGAAAGTTGCCCAGCTGATCCTCCTCTTTAATCTGCATTAAAAAATTATGCTTGTGTGTAGTTCGGTGATTTAATAATTGGCAGAGCTGGGGAGCTCCTCCAGTCCTACTTTGAACCCTTTCATTTACTTTTTTGGGTGTTAACGTTATTGATGATGGGCCCCTAAGAGTTTCGAATTGTTTTATCAATTACATCTGCTGTTTCCTGGTGACAGCTGGTGGTTATTGCCACCCGTGTGGAATAGAATGGCTTTAAGCATATTTATCCTTCGATTTTATTTTAAAACTTTTTAAAAAATGTCTGCACTGCCTCCCTCCTTTCAGCAATGGAAGGGTCTTTGGGGACTCTTCAGCAGAGTGCCTTGGTAAATACACATTGTGCCGGAGAATGGCCCTCGGGCACTATCAGAGCAGTCCATCAGTCTTCTGCTTCTGAAGCGGAGGGAGGCACCGATGAGAAATTCCAGAGCTGTCATGCTTCCCCCAAACATGTTTTCAACTCTTGCCCTACAAATAAGAAAGCGATCTAGAAAAATCCCACATCTCCCTCACAATCTGTAGAAGAGTGTGGGCAGAGGGCAACCCCTAAATGGCTCTGATAATCCGTGCCAGGCATGATAGAAGATTCTGGGTGGGCCAGCTGGCATCCCCTGAATGATTTCTGAAGGAGACAGGGGCTCACAATACAGTCTAAATGTAGATAATAGAAGCACATCAAGCCCTTTGGATCCCGATGGTCAGCTCTGGGGTGGGGGGTGGGCTCTGTGACCATCTGGTCCTTGTGAAGGTCCAGAGTCGGCTGAACTTGCTTGAAATGTGTGTGGAAAAACTCAATAGACAGAACATTGAGGGTGGGGGGGGCAGTCTTCCTTGCCCCCACTGACTCGCAATAACGATGATGAAGAAAAACCAGCTGGGCTGTGTAGACAAATTCTAAGTACGGCTTGCAAATCCAGTGTAGTGGTATTTAGCTTGTATACAGTTCTTTTCAGCTTAGAAAAGTCTTTCACAGATGATCTCATATGCTCTTTGCTGGGCACCGCTGTTAGAGCTCCTGTATGTGCTAGACCCTGGGCCGGGCACCAGGCATGCAGCGGTGAACAACACCGCCCAGGAGCGCTGTGGCGATCACACCACAGGCCCCTGCACTCATAGCTACTCTCTAATGGGGCAGCCAGGCTCATGACAACGAGATAATGATGGACAGTGACAAATGTTGTAGAAAAAATTAAAGCGGGTAGAGTGAACATGAGTTACTGGGACCAGAAAGAGGCAGAAGCCAGTTTAGAGCCAAAGCTCCCCACAGAAGGCCACTGGGACAGGGCGAGGGAGCCAGCCCTGGGAGCATTTTCCTGACCGGTCTCATTTTGCGAGTCAGGAAGCTGGGGCTCCCCAGGTTGAATGATTTACTCAAGAAGCAGAGCCAGAATTTGAACGTGCGGGTCTTCGGACCTCTGCAGGAAATAGAGACTAGTTTAAGGGTAGTTCTCCCTCCACCGTGAACTCCACGCTTTCTCTGTTCTGGGGTCTTCTCAGGAATCCTTTCCCTCTTAGACCCCTTTCAATTCAGTGTGTGCGTCCAGGGAATGAGGAGGGGAAAGTTAGCCTCTCTGGAGCCCATCAGAGGCAGAACCACGTGCTCAATGACCTGGAAAGATCCCTTCTGGCATCAACTCAAGCTTTTTCTCCTTCGAAGAAGGCCATTGCCTCAGATGATTTTGGTGTCATTGTCCAACACCGTCTGAAATTCTGGGATCAGTTTCCCACTGAGATGATCCTATAGGCCATGGGAAAGTTTGGGGTCACAAAGTTTAAAACGTGTAGAGTTCCTGATTTTAAAATTCTGTTGAACACAAGGCAGTAGACAGAAGATCGCCTCAGGTCTGTGGCAGCTTGGCCACAGCGCTCCCAGGATGGGAGTTTGAAGGTCATTGAATTGCTGATCTTCCCATAATCCAACATGCTACTGTTTCCCTCATGGGGAGGAAGGAGGCCATCAAACAGGAACGTTTCCTCCAAACTAGTGAGGCGCCAGGCTATGCCACGAAATGTGAATTCCAGTTCCACAGGTTGGACACTGCCTTGGGGTGACTTCACCATACTCATTAATCCATCCTCCTCACACCCCCAAATGCCTGAGGTCCACAGGAGCATCTTTCTCCAGAAAGAGATTCTAGTGGGAAATGAATGTTTGGAAATACTTTACGACTCTGTCCTCTTTCTCAGCTGTACACTCTTTGAAGGAGAACTCTGGTTCCATCCTCCCATGCCTTCCTGTTGCTTCCAAGGGAAAAGGCACTCTCACTTTGAAGTCCTTGTTATGAGATGAGTGGAGTGGACTCCTGAGTGTGCCTCCTGGCCTCTGGGGACACTGAGTGTTTGGGAGGACCCTGTCGGGCTCATTAAGGCATTTCTGCTGTTGGGTAAAATAACTAAATCAAGTTGTGGGAGAAAAAAATCAACATAAAAAGTATTTGTTCTCAGTATTTAGCTGACAATAAATACTTCCAGTCCTCATGCTCAGAAGGGACACCTGAGTCATGACCTGACCCAGCTGGCCTTCAGCCTTGACCCCACAGGGCAGCTGGGCCATCCGTCAGCCCGGGGTGCCTTTCTGCAGAAATGGAAAAGGGCCTGGCGTCTTCAACTCAGCAAGGGTTTATGGCCGTCTCACGGTCCGAGAGCAGTGCCGAGCGCACGGTTGCGTGTCCGTGCAGCCCTTACCCCCAGAGAGCCGATAAGTATTGGCCTGGCATCCATAATATTAAAAACCTGGAAGAAAGCCCCCCTCAGGCTCTCCTATTGTAGATTTAACTGTGACAGACGCTTACTGAGTGCCCATGATATGCCAAGCCCTGGCCCAGAGAGACACTCTCCCATTCCACATGCTGGCCTCGCAGAAAGACCCTGGGAGGGCATGGCTGTGCTCTGTGGCTCCGAGTGGCTGATCCCCCCGCCTGCAGTCACAGAGCAGAGGAACAAAGCCCTGTTTGACCCCAGATCCGACCATTCTCCCGTGGGCCATGCGGGCGAGGAGATCTAACTCTTCTTCGCCTCCCGTCTGGGCCCGTGTCTGGAGGCGCATCTGTAGGCAGTGACCACCTGCGAGAGCCTGAGTCCTCATCACTGAGCAGTGACCATGTACAGCCCGAAGCCTGCGTGCAGAACTTCTCATTTTAAATGAATGCATACCGAGCTCTCGGTGGCGGGAGGAGGATGCTGACTGCAGTTTTCCTTTAAGTAAGCTTAACGTGGTTCCTTTGAAATGCTCGCGGAGCCGCAGTTAACATTGCTAGACGCTCTCTGGGAGCGTCGTGATTTTCCTGCCTTGCATTTATTCCTTCCCTTCCCCTTTCTAAGAAGACAGAACAGAAAGGTTATGTTACGTAGAGGCTAGTGTGCTCCGATATATATTAACATCTTAATGGGAAAGCTGTGCATGTATACATTTACTACTCTCTGACAAGAGAGAATTAAATGTCAGAAGGATTTGTAGCATCTATAATTGAATTGGTGCTGAGAAAAGCAAATCTTAAGGAAGAATAACATATTAGGATTAGCAAATAATGTGACATTTTGTCAGTGCATGTCATTCAGTGTGTTCCCCTTCGGTAATAAAGTTGTGGTCTTTAGAACGCACACTTATTTGTGTTGCCATGCAGGGAGCTACAGTAGGGGGATGGGAATGTGGAGCTACAGTTTTCAGGTGGTGCCACTTTTTGTTTGTTTGTTTTGTTTCGTTTTGTTTTGTCTTCGAGGTCAGATTTTGGTTGGAATTCCCCACCAGCAGGCTTTTTCTTTCTCCCTCGTGAGAAGTAGCGAATGATATCATTAAGCGTCCTCTAAGACAGACTGATCCCTACGGTCCTAGGAAGCTGGAGGCAGCATTTCCATTAGAAACACGGATGCTGAGAGTTTTTTAATTAAACGGATTTGTCCGGCAAGCCCTCAGCCCAGGACGAAGGCTCAAAGCAAACCAAGGGACAGAACTGTTGCAAAAAGTCAAGAGTCTCCACTTTTTTCCAGCTGTTCGTTGGGTACGGAAAGGGCAGAAGGGTTGAGCGTAGGAATTGCTCAAGACAGGGAAGCAGACCAGTAGCATTAGAACCCCTACCATGTTTTAAATACTAATTTCTAAGGTGAGACCTGAGGTGGTCTGTGGCCTAGGGGAAGAAGAAACAGATGGGTTTAAGAGGAGCCCCAGCTCTCCCGGAGCACATAGATAGCCTGAGCCAGGGATTTTTGAAAATGGGAAGGTAAGCCAACCAGGGTGGCTGTCGTGCCCTCTGCCGTATGTTTGCTCCGTGCATTTATGTTTTAACCGGGTCACACTTCAGCTCCTCAGAGGTCGGGAGCTTGGTGTCCTTTTGGCAAAAAGCCCAGCCCGGGCTGCACGGTGGGCAGGCCACGGTGGCCTTGAGCCTTCTGCCCGGTGACATCCTCTGCCAGAGTCCCTCTCTGCCAGGAGCTGGTCGGGGACACACGAGCCATGAATCCCTACCTCTGGCAGCCGAGCCTCCTAGTCTTATCACACATCCACAATGAAGACATTCCCCTGGCGGTTTCTGTGAGGCGCCCCGTGCCAGGGGACGAAGTGGTGGCCTCACTTCGTCCCACCAGGACGGTTCTGGCAAGTCGTCTGAGGAGGGAAAGTGAGCAGAGAGGAAGGAATTCCCTGGAGGTGGGGGAAGGAGCCTGAACTTGGCCCTAGCAATCACTTTTCTTGGCAGGCCCTCGGGAACCCCTGCCTTTAGAACTGGCCCCTTGATGTTGCGTGTTGAGGAATGGAGGGAGCCGGGTCCCTGACCCAAGGTGAAGAGGACCGAGCAGCTGGGGGCTGCCCTCTTGGGAGTCCCTTTGAAATGTTTTTGTCCTTGCAGTTTCTAAGATGCTGACTCGAGCCCAGGGTGGTGGGAGCTCTGGCCCAGGCGGTAGTCACCAACTTAACGTTCTGTGCGCAGCTCGGAAACTCTCACCTGGAGCCCAGTTCCAGCTTTTTGCCCAAAGAAAAGCCAACTTGCAAATACTAAACAGCTCACGATTGATCTGTCCTTAAAGATACGTACGTATGTCACACTTAGAGCCTCGGACAGGGCTGCAAGAGGGGACGGTCCAGGCAGGCAGGACTGTGCCACAACCGGGAGCCTGTACGGCCCCTCTTCCCAGTGCCCACAGAGCGCCCCGGAAAGCCGGAACCATGGCACCACTGGGCCAGAGGTACTCAACATCGCACGTGAAGGGATTGGGGGTGACACTCATCACTCCACCCAAACGTGCTTAGGTCAAGGCTGGGAGAACCTTGATGCCAGCAGCACACACCAAGGAGAAACATGGCGTTTCCTCCACAGGATGATAGGGCCCAGCTCAGTCCCAGAAGTGGGAGCACTCTTAGGGACACCTGTTACTTCGTTTCTCAAAAGCATAAGAAAAAAGACCTTCTGAACCCAAGAGCTGTTTACTCGCCTAAGGACCAGGCGTGTTTCTAAGTGCTTTCCTTGCCCACGTGTCCTTTCAGGGTAGAAGCCGGGGACAGCTGTGGAGTCTGGCTCTTTGGTTTCCTTCTCTACATGATTCAGAAAAAGGGAGGATACCTCCCCAGGGACGTTGGTGGCACCTCAAAGGGAAAAGGTCTGCACCCTAAGAGGAGCAGGACCTTTGGATGATGGTGGAAGTTACTTCCTTAATATGCGGGCCGGAGCTCTCCCTTGGGGAGAAGAACAGGAAAGGCCGGGCGGCTGCGGGACTTGTCAGAGCCACGCTCCTCCTGCAGCCTCCAGCCACTTGCCTGCTGCCTCTTGGTGTACAGTCGTGCTGCTGCTCCTCGCCCTGAGCGAGGCCCCAGCCCGCGGGTGCAGGCCCTTCTGCCTTCACAGGAACCAGCTTTCACTCTGATCCCTCCCACCGGAGGCCAGTCGAGAGCGCTCTGCAAACTCTCCCAAAGCCCACACGTGGAAACAAGGGAGGAGTGAGTGGAGGCAAGAAAGCACGTTGCTCTTCACAGAGGACAGTGAACCCGGGCTGGGGTGCAGAGAGGTGTTGAGGGGCGCACAGACGGCCGTGTTCCCTGTAAAGGAAACCCCAGTTGCTTTCTGTGTCCCTCTGCGGTAACTGAAGGCAGGAAAAATGTCTGGGTGATTAACGGGTGGTAGTAAACTTTCTTATCAAGTGAGTTATCACGGGATAGTGGGAGAGATTACCCTTGTGAATAAGTATCTGTAAAATATGTATGTCCTTTAGGGCGGGGAAGGTCACTAGAACCCAGGTACTGAATGTGGGCAAAGTGCTGGGGCGACTAGGCAGCACTGACCCCATTGAGCCCCTAGTTCATGAGGAGCAAAGATCCAACAAAGAGTTCGGGCTAAGGAAATTAATCCCGCAGATACACAGCCCGTGAGGTGTTTTGTGGATCACAGCTTCTCTGTCTCTGGCTTTCTCAGGCTTCTAGAATGTTCCTGTGCCTAGGCGTGGAGGAGGCAGTCTTTGAACAGCGGCCATGAGACAGGTTATTTAGGTCTGTGCCTGGAACCGGGACGGCCTCTTGAAGTTTCTTTCTGCTCTCAGTCTCCCCAGGCCGCTCTCAGCTCCCACCCCTCACTTTCCCCTCTCCTCCGTGGCTAGTATGGCTATTTTCCCTATCCACGCCTAAGACCCAGGGAGTCCGTTGAAAGACTCCTATTTTTTCAATAGGCCTGCAGCTCATGGCAGAAAATTAAAGCATTTTCATTCCCACAAGATCCCCCATTTTGACAGCTCCCTAAGAAAACACAACTTCCTGGCTTTTCTGTTTTTCCCTCTTCCCACCAGCGATGCTGACTCTGTGCACTTGGGCGAGAGTCTCCGGGGTGTGAATTGCTCTCCTCGGACAGATACCCTGTGTTGAGGGCCCCCCTCCCACAAGCTGTGTTGTCTCTAAAAGAAGAAGTTTCCACGGCAGAGTTCTGCCCCGACGAGATGACTTTCAAGACACAGAGGCTGTTGCCTCTGCAGTAGGCAACACTTTTGGCCGAGGAGGGCGATTTGTCTCCACCGCGTTTCAAGTCGAGCTTATTAGATAGGTTGCTGGAGGGGCTCGCACATCATGGAGCGGGCTAATTGGCTGCAGTGCACTCTGCCTCCAACCCATCTCCCTTCTCCAATTAAACTCCCATCATCCTGTTGTCCTGGGCGACCTGCTGCTGCCTCCGATCTGGCATTTCTGTTTAGGTTGGGAGTTTGGGGCTTTTTTGGTCCTTGGAAAGGTAACTTAATGAAACACTTTAAATACTTCATTTTTTAAAATTTAAACTCTTTTAATTAAAGCACTTTTCGTGGACCCCTCGGTCACCAGTTCTTTCCCCACATCCTTCAGTATTTAATCTCAGAGCAGAATTGGAAATATCGATAGAAAGTGTAAATCACGCCCTCCTGCTGAAAGCGTTGTATCAGGTTTCGGCTCAAAAGAGCACCATTACCTTTAGCTGTCACGGATCTGTACACTTGATCGATAAACTTCAAATATTATTAGAGGTGGAGGCTTCAGAGATTTGCTCTGTTCTTTGGAGAGAGACAGAGATAAATCTTTCTTAAAAATTGACTTGAATTTGCACTCTCCGTCTTCCTGGTGAAATGCATTTCTCTCAGGCGTCCAGCAACTGCAAGGGGGACAGATTTATAGGGCCATGTGCTTCTTGTACTGAAAGATTTAAATGGTAAATCCTTCACATATGACTTCACAAATCATGTAAAGTTAAAAGATTTTTACCGTTTCTGTTGCTGCTGTGCTTAAATTGTAAGGTACAGCTAGTAAATCATTTTAATGGAGGTGTCGTACTTGACTCAATAAAAAAAAAGACAATGGTTTAGCTTCCACTCCAAAATGTTAATGTATTAATCAACGGGAGAATAATTGTTTTTTACTACATTATAAATCTCGGGTGCCATTAGGATTTCAGCAAGGGGTGATGTAGCCACATTCCTAAATTAAAATTGTTTACACTGCCATACATCCATTCCGCATCGCCATAGCTCATTCTGGGTTCATTTTGGAGTTGTTCCCCAGCCAAACGTGTCGTTCCTCCGTCGGAAGAAGACACCCCGAGGGAGTGATGCTTATAAAGGAAAATTAATTGCCTCGTGAAGTGTTAAATAAATAAAAGGAAACCCGCCTGTGGCAATGGACAATTATTCCTTGCTGTCTGTTTTTTGAAATAGGTTTTTAGGTTTTCAAAGGAGGCCTACTCCCTCGTACATCCTGAATGTAGCAAGCATGTCACCTGTCTTTAGTTTTATAAGCCTTGTTTTATCTCGAGGCAGCTGTGGCTTGTGAGCACCTTCCCTGTGCACGTGCCTGGCGGGGAAGAAGTCGCTGGGCACCTACTGAAAGCTCCTGTCGCCTCCCCTCCAGGGCCCGAAGGCGCCATCCCCAGTGCCCTTGAGTAGCTAGGTGGGCCTCCTGGTTGGGATCTGCAGCAGGACACAGATGGAGGGAGCGCTAAGACCAGGCCAGCACCAGACAGACCGTTTCTTCTCTCCCTGGTCCCTTAGTGCTCCTCTGCTGCGTATCACAAAATTGCCTTGCGGGGAGAACAGATCGGTCCGGCACTGGACAGGTCAGTGTGTTCCCTTGGTGTCACCGGATCCACCTGGCTTGTCGCTCTGACTCCTCCATTAGAAAAGAAGGTGACCTCCGATCCGGAGGCAGTGTGGCCAGGGCTGCTGGTGTCTTGCAACGAGCTCTACAGCCCTGTTCCTTTTCTGATTCCGACAGATTCTCGAGCGGGCGAGGAGGGCGCCATCCGAGCGGTGGATCACGCCGTGATCGGCGGTGTCGTGGCCGTGGTCGTGTTCGCCATGCTGTGTTTGCTCATCATTCTGGGCCGCTATTTTGCCAGACATAAAGGTAAGCAAGGTGCTCTGGCAGGCAGGAGGTCTCCCGCCACCACCGCCCCTGCCTCTGGGGACTGGACAAGGTTTTCTTCCATGGGCGGTTTCGATTATGTGGTCACACAGCCTTATCGAGGTTTCCCGAAACTGGGAGAGAAAAAAAAAACAGAAATCTTAGCAGCTGCTGATGAGGACTCCGAGGGTTGATGAGCCCTTCTTGATTTGGATTTTCTCTAAAAGCTTTCTAGACGTGGGATTCTGCACTCTGTAATTGGGCCTGGAGCAAAAATTATAAAAATAGGGGCCGGGTGTGAGAGGTGGGGCATGAACCCCAAAGCAATTGACATGGGAAGAACGTGCCTGTACCCTCTGCTGCTTTTTGGGAAGCAGGTGGACACGCAGTGCTGCCTGGTCCCAAGCTCTGGGGAGGATGGTCACAGCAGCTAGAATACTTCCTTGCTTTGATGTGCTTTAAAAGCCACATAAATATGTATTTTTTTTAAATTACCAGTGCAATTGATTTAAATTGCCATTAATCATCACACTTATCAGCTGTGCAGCCTGGATGGGCAATCATCTTTTCCAACGCTCCTCCTCTGTGCCCCATGCTGCTCTGGTCCCTCTTCCCCCACTCTTGGTAATTTATTCTCCCTCTCTTTGTTGGCCCTTGTCTCTCTCCGCTGTTTTTCTCCAGCTCTGTGCAGTGAGCTTGTGGGGTTTTCCTATAGCATTAACCGCAGCCACTTGCATACCACTGGATCGTAGAATTGGGGTTTGGGGAAGGCCCCCTGAGCCCAGCAATGGAGGCCCAAGGTACTTGAAACCACCTTGAGCACCCGCAGTGCCCGTCTCTGTGGGGACCATTTGGGAACCCTCTGCCCTGCCCAGGAGGCAGCCCGCTGAGCAGAGAACGCCCAGCCTCTTGGCTTGATAGAGCCTGGGAGGGGAGGCCGGAGAGCAGGGCCGAGTCGAGTCAGCAGCTGTGGAGAACGAGGAGCCAGAGGAAAGAAAGGGACAGGAGGGGGACATTTGACCGCCTGCCTGCTCAGATTTGTCACAGACGAAAACCTGAAAAAACCACCACTGTATCAGCCTTTTTTTTCTCCTTAAGAATCTTCAAGAATACACTGTATCACGGGAGGAGGGCTGTTGGGTTATGGTAGGCAGGGCAAGTGCTACCTAGATGTCCTGCTGAGGGGCAGCCCTAGTCTCTCTCCGTAAACTCCCGTAAACGGTTGGGACCTGCTGATGAAAGTGTGTCCCCCTTGGAGCATCCTGTGTGTCGTCATTCTCCAGTGGCTGTGTCAATTAGCGAATCCATGAATCCGGGTCCGAGCTAGAGTCACACCTTGAGCAAGACTCACTTGTCCCTTAAGATAGACCTCAAGTCTTGATCCCAAGGGTTACGATAACCAGCTGCTTCTCGATCGGGAACCCCACGCTGAAGCGGGAGGCAGAAGACGGTCAGACGTGCCCATGCGGGCCCCCGCTGACTCACAAGGCAGCCAGGGCTCCCAAAGACAGGAGGTGGGGGGGAGGGGCAGATAAACGAGCTGAGGCGACAGTAGAACATCATCAGGGCCCTAATTCATTAATTGGCTAATTGCTCTGCCTTGCTTTGGTCTTTAACCATGTGCGCGCACATCTCTGGTCATTGGTCCTGGCGTTGACTGTTCACACGTCAGTCAGCAGCTCTCCAGCTTTCTGCATTTTTAGCTCCCACTCACGTCTTCTTCTGCCGACACCCTCTGGTCATAATCACTGCTCTAATGTCTCATTTGCTGAATTATATCGCAGCGGTTCAGTTGGAGTGGTGCCTTTGGAACCCCCGGATGCCCATTTGTCTCACCCACCTCGCTCTCTCCTTCCAATTGTTTTTTTCCCCTCTGCTGCCTGCACACCACTTCGGCTGATGATGGCCATAAAGCAAGTTGCCATCTCTGTACCACTTTGCACAGAGGCCATCAGACAGTCACGGTGATTTACCCCTTCATCTTTCAGGTACATACTTCACTCATGAAGCCAAAGGAGCCGATGACGCAGCAGACGCAGACACAGCTATAATCAATGCAGAAGGAGGACAGAACAACTCCGAAGAAAAGAAAGAGTACTTCATCTAGATCAGCCTTTTTGTTTCAATGAGGTGTCCAACTGGCCCTATTTAGATGATAAAGAGACAGTGATGTTGGAACTTGCGAGAAATTCGTGTGTTTTTTTATGAATGGGTGGAAAGGTGCGAGACTGGGAAGGCTTGGGATTTGCTGTGTAAAAAAAAAAAATGTTCTTTGAAAGTACGCTCTGCTGTGACACCTCTTTTTTTTGTTGGTTGGTTGGGTTGTTTTTGTTGTTGTTATTGTTTTTCTTTTTTGTTTGTTTGTTTTTAAGTTTTATTTCTTCCTACCAAGTCAAACTTGGATGCTTGGCTTTAGTTCGAGTAGACTGCAGAAATTCTGTGCCTTGTTTTTTGTTTGTTTGTTGTGTTCCTTTTTTTTTTTTTTTTCCTCTTTTTCCTTTGTGCGCATTTATTTTTCCCCAAAAAAATTTTGGATTTTTTTTTTTTTTTCCAAAATCTCCCATTTTGGAATTTGCCTGCTGGGATTCCTTAGAATCTTTTTTCCCCTGATTTTGTTGTTGTTTTTGCTTTTTTTGTTGTTGTTATTGTTTGAAGAAACTGCTTTCTCTTCAAAGTTCAGTTCTATAAAAGGAGAACCAGCACAGTTTAGATTTCATAGTTCAGAATTTAGTGTGTCCATAATGCATTCTTCTCTGTTGTCGTAAAGATTTGGGTGAACAATGAGGACTCTTTGCTGCTACCCATGTTTCAAATACGTAGAGCAGTGAAGACTAGAAACTTAGACTGTGATTCAGAAAATGTTCTGTTTGCTGTGGAACTACATTACTGTACAAGGTTATCTGCAAGTGAGGTGTGTCACAATGAGATTGAATCTGTCTTTAATTCTGTATCTGTAGACGGCTCAGCATAGATGCCCCACACGGTCCAGAAAGGTTTGGGGGCGGAAAGGGCTCCTCCTTTTTCAATGCCCTAAATGGACCTGACAGGTGAGGTCTGTTCCTTTTATATAAGTGGACAAATTTGAGTTGCCACAGGAGGGGAAGTAGGGAGGGGGGGAAAGCTAGTTCTGCTCTGGTTATTTCTGTTCCAAACGATTCCATCCGCCTTTCCCAATCGGCCATACTTCTCACTAATTTGTAGGAAAAAGCAAGTCCGCGTGGCGTGTGAATGACTGGATGGGACAGGGTTGGTTTTTTGTTGGTTTTTTTTTTTTTTCTTTGTGCTTAGTTAGGAAGGCAGTAGGATGTGGCCTGCATGTACTGTATATTACAGATATTTGTCATGCTGGGATTTCCAACTCAAATCCGTGTGAAACTTTCATTCCTTCAGATTTGGCTTGACAAAGGCAGGAGGTATAAAAGGAGGGCCGGTATTGTTCTCACACTGGTCTGCTGTCGATCTCAGTTCTCGAAAGGTCAGAGCAGAGGTGGAAAAACAGCATGTAGGGATTTTCAGTTACTTAATCAAAACTCAAATGTGAGTGTTTTTATCTTTTTACCTTTCATACACTAGCCTTGGCCTCTTTCCTCAGCCTTAAGAACCATCTGCCAAAAATTACTGATCCTCGCATGATGGCAGCCGTAGTGCATAGCTACTAAAATAAGTTACCTTGAACATATCTTAGATGGGGATCCTCGGGAAAAGGTAGAGGAGTCAAGTTACCATTTGCATTTTTTTAAAGCAATGTGGGGATTTTCACTGATACGTCTAGGAAATCTAGAAGTAGTCCCGAAGGACGAAAACTAAAAACTCTTACCATATGTTTTGGTAAGGCTTCAGACTCCAGAATACAGTCCCTATGGAAAGATGGCATCAAAAAAGAGATCTATATATATATAAATATATATTATATAACATTTTCAGTGAGTAATTTTGGATTTTGCAAGGTGCATTTTTACTATTGTTACATTATGTGGAAAACTTACGCTGATTTATTTAAGGGGGAAAAAAGTATCAACTCTTTGTTATTTGAAAGTGTGTTTATTTTTCTTGTCTTTGTTTTAACCTTTGATAGAACAATTGCAATATGGGGGCCTTTTGGGAACGGACTGATATGTAAAAGAAAATCCATATTGAGCAGCATTTTGTTTTCCCCCCTCCTATCCCTAGGCACTTAACTAAGACAAAAAGCCACAACGAACATCCATTTTTCAATGAATTTTATAACGTGCAGCTCTATTCCGAGCCCTTAGCACCCATTCTGAGCATAGTATAACCGCATCAAAGGGTGAGAACCATTTAGCATGTCGTTGAAAGGTCTTTTCAGTTGTTCTTTTTAGGGGGAAGAAAAAAAAAAGCCTACCATTGCTCACAAAATTGGCATCTCATTTTTGGGACCTCCCATCTTTGTTTTGCAAAGTGTACAGTCGTGCAGTGTTCCTGACGTAACTTTATGGCTTACATTGTTGACATGTCTCAGGTTCATGTGTTTCGATTGGTGTTTTCCGTCTCAGGTAGATTGCAAAGTGTAGGCCCCACACATTGGAAAAGACAAATAAATAAATAAATAAAAATAAAGCAAAAACAGGAGATTATGGGTTTTAGTTGTATATTGGTTTATGTATTTTTTCTTAAGTATACAGTGCACTGTTTGAAATGTATTGTTGAGTATTACTTTGTACAGGTTGATCACTTTTTTTAGAGTGAAGAAAGAACAAACTTGTTTTTTGTGTTTTTTAAAGGAATATAAAATAATGAAGGATGTATCATTGATGCCAAATAAGCTTGTTCTTTAGTCACACCGACGTCTTATTTTTCCCTTTAGGCCACTTCTGTTTTTAAGGTGTACATGAACAATGTTATGGTGTAAGAAATTCCATATCCATATGTTCCCATTCGCATTTTGTATTGGTTCATGTATACCATTTTTACAAAAAAAAAAAAAAAAAAAAAAAGTACTATAAAATATCTGTCTTCTTAATAAAAAAAATTAATGTTACGAAGTGATCCTTTACTCTCTTTATGGACTTCTTACGGACGCCGGGGCGCGAGAGAAGAGATGGGGGCCCGGGTCCAGCTTCCTCCCCAGGGTCGGGCGCGGAGCCTGCCGGAGCCGGGCAGTAGGAGCCTGGAGAGGCTGCCGGCCGGCCCGGGCTGCGAACTGCTGTCTCTCTCCTCCGCTCACCCTCCCTGCCCTTGCTCTCTTCTCCCCCACTCAGTGCACAGGTGGGCCAGGTTGTCTGGCCTCATGGACTCAGCGATTTGTGCAGGTGCGCGCCCGGGCGGTGATGAGCCGACTGGGAGGGCCCCCGCCGCCCACAATTCGCCTCCGCCCTCCCTCCCTCCCCCTTCACCCGCCACCCCCACCAACTTCCCTGTGTTGGCTGCTCCACCTGTCTCTGCCTTCGGGATTTCGTGTCTTAACAGTTCATTCTGCCTTCTTCATTTCAAGCGCTCTCTCTTGTAACACAAGGACAGTCCGCAGGGGACGCGCGCGGCCACCTGCGGAAGCCGGTTCTCACTCGCTGCTTAGGCGCGGGACTTCAGGACAGGCGCACAGCAGCATCCCGTGCGCTGTTGCCCCCCTTGCCTTGCAGGCCCAAGTGAGCAATGACTGCACTTCATGGTGACTGATCTCACAAATCAGCGGATAATGTGTGAGCAGCCCCAAACCGCCCTTCGCCCAGCTGGGGCAGAGCTTCCTTTTCTCTCTCTATCTCTCTCTCTCTCTCTCTCTCTCTCTCTCTCTCTCTCGGGCAGGTAATGCGGAGAGCTCAGCCGCAGAAGGAAAGGTAAGCTCCCGAAAAGTCCAAGGCTGTGCATCTCACTCCAGCCTCCTCCGGCCTGGCCTTGTCTCTTGCCTATCTCTGTACAAATCGGCCGATCGGATACACAGTTTCCCGGCGTCTGCGGTGTCTGCTGTGTGTTCACTGTTGTGATAAACACCGAGAAGTGTGTGATAGTCATGGGAGACCAGCCAGGGCATCCGTCCCACCCACGTGAAACTGGGCCTCAGACCTGGGGGCCCTGCCGAATGATGGTTAAGGAGCCCCCAGGGTCCTGGGGGAATTTCTTGGAGAAGGGAAACGGGCTGGAGAGCCGAGACAGCTTCCTGGAGGAGCTGGAGTCCAGGGGGCCCGAAAGCATGGGTTAGAGTTGAGGGAATGGTAGCCGAAGACGCCGAGGGCAGTAAGCCCAGCCAGCCTGCCGGCCTGGGTCAGGGGAGAAAGCAAGCCAGATGAGACTTGGAAGGTGGGATCAGTCTGTGGCTGTCCTCAAAGCCCGGGCAGGAGAATCATGGTTTCAAGGGCCAGTCTGGGCCTCTGTCAGGAGCATGGAGCCGTGGGGAGCACTAATTCATTACAGCTTCTTCAGAAGGTGATAGAGGGCAGAGATTAGGAGGACGGGCTTGTCCCTGCTCCACCACACACTAGCTGTGAAACCTCAGGCCGGTGACCCACCCTGCCGGGCCTTGGTCTCCTGCTCTGGAAGGTAAGGGTCCCCATAAGTGTTAGGAGAAATACATGAGAGAAACAAAGTGCTTAGCAAATAAGGTGCCAGACACAAAGTCAGCCATACAGGTTGGAGGGAGATGGAGTAAAGGGGTAGAGGCTTCCCCCATGGCTACCAAGAGGTGGGTACTGTCCATCCAAGGGGAGCTCTTTGGGCCCCTCCGCGTGTGGACACCGCATGTCCTCGTGAAGCTTGCCTTGGAAGCTGTAACCACCTCTGTCGCCTGGTCTGTAGCATGATGCTCCAGATTTCAGCCGTGACCTACAGGGCAGGGACCCAGGTTCACTGAACTGAGGCAGGTGGGGGGGGCAACTTGGCGCACACGGGGCCCTTAGAGTTCCGCAGGGCATGCAAATGAGGAGGCGCCAGGAGCAGCCCACGTGAGCCTGATAAGTTGCCCAGTCGCTGGTTTGGCACGGGAGCGAAAACGGCCCTCGTGCGTTCTGGAGGGTTCTCACGAATGTTTTGGCCAGCTTGCTTTCTCCAAATACATCGACTGTAACCCCAAGGTGATATGCGGGTGTTAACTGGTGCAATCTTTCACTGTCCTCTGTCTACTTGAGATGTAATTCTTGTTCTGCTGTGGACTTTCCCCGTGGAGAAATGTTCCTTTGAGTCTGTCATCCAGAGCCTTAAAGCAACCAGGCAGGCACCGTGCTACAGGTAGGAGGACCCCGCCTGAGTGAAAGCGTTTTGTTTCCTTGTGAATTTGCCTCAGACCCTTTTTGTCAGCCCTCGTTCATACAGAACTGGCAGCCCCGTGCCTTCGGAGGGAAAAGTCTGTCCACAGCCGCACGTGTATACCTTGGAAAGATTTCCAAAATGAAGCTGTTGGGTGTCCTAAGCCACTGCCCAGGACTCTTGACTGCCATCCAAAGACCTTGTGGGCCAATGGTCACACAGTGGCAGGCACACACTAGGCACCCAGCAAGAAGTAGGCCGGAGACTGGCCGAGCACCGGGCGGCTGAGTTGCACTTTTGACTTAGTGTGAAGGTCACCAATTCTGTGTCTCAAAAACCTTGACATTTGCAAGTCCATGCTCAGTGTAGGCAGCTTTCCCGCCGGTCTGGAGGACCTGACTGCTTTGCTAACAGCAGGGTCATCCTCACAGACCTGCTGGGACAGAGTATCTGTTCTCCCACAGGGAAGGACGGATTTGGGAGTGGCTAAGCGGAGCCTCATTCTTGCTTCCGTATATTGTGAAGGGCCTTCAGAATGAGGCTGGGCACCTTAGAAAAATTCAAACCAGCTTTCTTGCCTTATTCATGCTCATCTCAAAATTGTCCCATGTGCCTCTGATAGGAGGTATGGTATTCGATGCCCCCAAGTCGCTCTGCCCACATCATTACACATGCCAGAAAGAGGGCATCAGGCACAAGGATAATGCAAGCACCCCAAAACTGAGACTTGAAATCAGGAATCTTTTTGCAAGTCTTCTCGACCTCCCTTTCCCAGCTCTGCAGTACCCAGGAAATTGGTTGAGGTTATTTTTCATTCCGAAGTCTACTGCCCCTGCTGGCCAGTGCTGGGAATTGCACCTCAGTCCTTGCATATTTGGCTTGGGAATGCGTCCCACCGAGGAACAGGAGTTAAAATCTACTGCTTTCTCTCTCACCCATACACCCACAGTCTGTCCCATTCCACGGCCTCCTAACTCTCCGCGGCTTTTAGCTGTGGGGGCGGCGATTCTGGGAAAAGTGAGGAATCCTAGCGAGGCTCACTCTTGCCCCGCGACTTCGGCCGCCCTCCAAACGTGCACCTGCTCAGTCATATTTCAGACACGTGATCGCCTTAAATTTTCCTTAAGTGCTATCTTCTCAGGTTAATTAATCACCAGGCTCAAACTTGCTGTTACCAGCAGGAAGTCCATCCTGAAGTCAGCAATGTCACAATTGCATCTTCTAATACTGTTTATCTTGCATTAGTGTTTACTTAGGGGGAAAATTGATTGGTAATTGATATTTCAGTCTTCCAGAGCTGGTGTTGGAAGAGCCTAATGCAAGCCTTTAATAGCAAGCAAATATTTAAATCCCTTAATGGTTGCTGAATATTGAAATGTGTGACTTTATTACTCTTTTTGGTTTGTTTTCTCTGTAGTTGTGTATTTCATCGTTTAAACTTGGAACAGATGCTGGCAGGCTCCAGTCTAGCTAATCCACAAAAGCTGTTTGCCCAGACACAGCAGACCTGATTAAAAAGTATTGCTATGGAAGGAAGTCTTCTGCACTAATCAGTCTCTGTTAGCTAGTGACGAAATTACTATCCATCTTTCTCTCTTTCTCTTTCTCTCCCTCTCTCTAGGCCTGTTTTCTCTAACCTCCTCTCCCAGAATAAAGTGATGGGGGCAGCTATAGTGTTGCAATTAGGAGCATGAATCCTTTATCGTTTGGACAAGGAAGGGAAAATGCCATTACTGTCAACTGAAATGTCCTACTTGGGTTTTTTGCTCGTACTTCCCTGCCAAAGCCCATTGCTGCTGCTGAAAGTTTATAACATTCACAGCTGTTCTTGATGGCTTGATTCTTAACACAGCCAGAAATGTAGCCCGGGAGATGCTTAAGACAGTTTATGGAAAATATTAGATTTCCTTGCAGAGACACCAATGCATCGAGAAGGGTCTTGAGTCACGTTAGACCCAGCCAAGATCACCAATTTTCTCCCTTTCTGGCTTCAGTTACAAAAGCTTATTGCTTTAAAAAAAAAAAAAAAAAAAGCAGGCCCTCTTGAATCCTCTGTGTTTTCCCGGCTGGTTTCTATCAGCACCCACAAGTCTCTGGCTATGGCGGCCACTGTCTCACCACCCACCTCCAGCAGCCGTGGGATCTGACCAGAAGCAGTGCCTTCAGAAGTGGAAAGAGTGGGACGCTACAGAGTGGACAAGAACTCCCCGGGGACCCAGCCGATGGGAGCTGAGACTAGGTCATCCAGCCTGGGGGCTCCAGAGACAGAGGTGGCTCTGGTCAAGGCCACCGCCGCCGCCGCCATCCTAGCCCAGAGGTGGGGGCCCTCCCTGTGTGGCAACCCCGTGGGGCCCTCAGGAATGCCAAGAAGTGACGTAGTGAGTTTGCTAGCTCCAGCCATACAACCCTTAGGTAGGAACTTCCAGGAACCAAGCTCCCTTTGGCAGGTCCAGAGGGAGTGGCTCCTCAGTCTCCAGTGCTCGGAAGGCTACGAGGACAAAGCAGCAAGCCGTGCATCACACGAGGCTGCACTCTCAGACTGTTTCTGCAAATGCATGTCCAAAGCCATGTGTTTCTTCGCCCCAGAGTGCCTCCCCAGTCATGCCGGGAAGGAAAGGTAGCGGGCACGGCCGGCAGGCACCAGCCGCCTCCCTCGCCGGCCCTTCCCCGGCCCCTCTGCTCTAGCTGTGGCCACAAACACCCCCAGCCGGTTGCTACCACTCCCCCACTGTTTTCATTCTCTGCTTTCTCCTAAATGGAAACCATTAATCATACTAAATTGTGCAATGATTCCATGATAGGGAGAATGCTGATGGCAAAAATCATTCTCCTTTGTTGTGCCAGGCAGGCAAAAGGCAGAAGCATTCGCTCATTGCCCTGCCCGGCTCCTTGCAAATGCTGACCGTGTGTTTGCCCACGCGGCTGCCTCTGTGCCCACAGCTTAATTCTAGCACCGGTCTAAGGTGTTCTGACTATTGACAGGATACGAGGCACCCGGCCACCTCTTCCTTATTCCAAGGACTACGAGTAAGACGTGTAATCGTGGGCACTCCCAGAAGTGTTTCCCATCTTGGGGTAGGGGGCAGATCAGGGGGATGGGTGCCGTGAGACCTGTGCAAAACCCAAGGTGGTCTCAGATGGGCTGAGCCGGCGGGGTTCACCGTGCCCCCCGCCCCGCACACGTCTGCCAGCTGGATTTCCGAAGGAGCCAGGTGTGGGTACCAAGGAGGCTTTTCGCCTTTCAGAAGTTGATGTCTGCTCCGCTTTCGACAAGCCTCTTTGTAAACCACCCCTTCTGAATTAGAATCATTTTCCAAAAGCTCTTAAGCTATGATTAATGCCAGGGCTGTTTTTAACAATCATCCTGCCAGTCTTAAGCTGTAGTCATTTTCAATAATTTGGAGTGCTCAAAGGCAAGCCAGGAGTTTGTTGACAACAAAACCCATAAGCGTACAGCCAGGCAGCCACAAAAGATGGAAAAGCAAAGGGACCATTGGGGCTTAGCTGGCTTTTGCTTCCAGAGTTTCACCACTAAAAGTTTGATTGAACGCTCACAATGCATCAAGGATCCAACTGCGAACACGGCTCGGCAAGAGGGCTGCCGGCCCAGCTTTTGTGCGAACAAACGAGCAGCGTGTTTGGAGGGCCCCTGGTTTATTTATGGACATGTGTGGTTCATTCATGCCGTCCCCAAACCAGAGAGCCCTCGTTTGTCTTCCCTTTGCCAACATCAAAGACCGGGACAGAAATGCAGTTGCTTTCCTCTGGGGCTGTTTACTTCCCGTGAATGCTGAGCGAGTCCTGGGCCAGGATTTGGGAATCCAGCTCCGTGCACGGCCCGGCCACTTCCCCAGCCACACGTCCTGTCTCCTTCATCTTGGCAACTTCAGGCTAGACCATCCATCTGTTTGAAAGCCCAGGCCGAAGCCATGGCTTGAAATGTCCATGATCACAGATTTACTCGGACTCAGCCTCAGATACCACTCATTTCTAGCTCATTACTTCCTCCAGTAGGAAAGGGTCAGCTCTGGGTGATGGGAGTTTAACCCAATGAATTTGCCATGATTGATGGAGATCTTTGTCTCCATCCCACCCCACCATCGCACTCGCTGGTACACAGGTTACACGGCTAGTCAGGGAACACGCGGACTTCTGGGGAGAGCTAGAGCTAACTTCCAGTCGACCCCCTTCAGGAATCACAGCCGGAGCTGGGGGCAGTCCTGCGTTGAACGTGGTCTCAGAGGCCTCTGTCCTGTTGCCTGTAGGGGCCTGTGGCCCTCTCTTCTGAGGCTGAATGAGCAGATCTCTGGTGTTTCGTCTCTGTGTTGTGTCTGGCTTGGCCAGGAGTGCCCCTAAAATACTACCAGTCTGCCCGTGACCAGTCTACCAGGGTCTCTCCCCACCCCTTTAAGGGTTTTTCTGTTTTTTTCCAGCAGCTTTTCAGAGGCCTCACTGGGACACGATCCCCTCTAGCATGGCACCTGCCTTAGGATCACTGGGCTCTGGGGAAATGAAAACTTTCCTCCACGCCTGCCCTTTTCCTTACACTCCCTCCGCCAGGCAGCAGCATCAGCAGCCACTCAAACTGGGGTCCTGGGGGGGCCATCCTTGATTCCTCCCTCTCTCTCTCGTCTCCTACTTCTAACCCGTTCCCGACTCCTGCCCCCTGTACCCTAAACTCTTCTCTGGCTTGACCCAAGCTCATCCTGTCCCCTCTGTCATACAGCCCTTTCCCTCCCACCGCAAGAGGAAAGAAGACAGCCGCTTCTCGGGCTGCCCCCCACCCCTGCACCTGTCCCCCACCCCATCAGAGTCCTAAACAAAAGTAAACTGGCCCCTCCCTACCTCTCCCACCAGGCCTGGGAAACCACTCCTGGTTGACCTTTGGCTTCAGGATCCATGCAAATGCTCCCCACCTAAATAACCTTAGTTTGGCTTTTCGGCCTCACCGGTGGCCTTCCAGCACCCACAGCCCGGTCCCCACCCCTACCCGGGGCCTTCCTCAAGCTCCCGCCCCTTGCCTGCGGTCCACACATCTGTGCCTTTGAACTTTCCAAGAGCCCCTCCCCTGGGTTCCTGCTCTGAACCTGCCCAGCCTCCCATGCTTACGTCCACCGCAGTCCTTACCGCATACCTGACCCGTTTGTTTACCTTTCTGTCTCCCTCCATAAAACAGTGACCTCCTGGAGAGTAGAGCCTGTATCTGATCCCACTCTATCTCTGAAGCCACACGTAGTATCAGGCCGTGTACTCAATAAATTATTGAATAATAAGAGAGAGTTTTTTTTCATCTATGGTCGGACTGGTCTTTCATCTGTCTCTCTCTTTTCCTGGAAATATCCTGGTAAGGCCTGCTTTCCCTCTCTCTCCTTTCTAACCAGCAATTCTGTAGTCTCTGCAACTCCTTCTGTCTGCTTTGCTGAATTTCTGTTTTGTTTTCGGTTTGGTTTCGATTCTGTTTTCTCGCTGTCCTGGTCAACTTTGTTTTGTCGCATCCGTCCCCCTTTCTGTCTTGCTCTGGGCCGGTTTTACCCATGAAGGTCAACATGGGTGTGCCTCCGTCCTATCAACATTTCCAGACCCTCTGAACACATTTGAGGGCCAGAAAGGAAAAAAAAAAAAAAAAAAAAAAAAGATAAACACCAAAAACAGAGAAGAAAACTAAAATCAAAATTATTACATGTTTAATTAAATATCTACAAAACTATAACGTTGTCAACCAGTAAAGTACAACCAAGCTGCCCGGGGAAATAATCACCTATAAATTGTATACGGAGGGTGGGGGGCTGTAACAGATTTTGCTGTAGTGCGGGATAGAGGCTCAGTAAGAAGAGGTCCTAGAGCCTGCAAAGCCTGGAAACCAGGCCCACCTGCCTTTCTTTCCTCGCCCGCTTTCTCCCATGCTCTCCTGCTCTCTCCTCTCCTCTCTTCTGAATTTTGCACCCCGACCCTGAGCCCACACAGGGGCAGGTTCATGAGGGAGCCAGTGCAGGAAAGGCCGAGACCTTCCAGGTGGACAGAGAACCAGAGTACCTTCCTGGGAGACTGACACTTTGCAAGGATCTGACAAATAGACCGGGGGACTCGAGAGGAAAAGCTGAGCTGCCCCAAACACGCGGAGAACACTGTAAACGTCCATTAGCGGCCGATTCTCTTGGTTTCGGCGACGGCAGTCTGCAGAGATAGCCGACCCACACGCCCAGCTTCCCATCTGTACGGCCGATCGTCAGTGTGGACACCCTGGGCTTTGGAGGGCGGGTGACTTCTCTGCCCCATCGCTGTCTCCCAGCTTTTGGGTTTTGTTTTGGTGTGTGCGTGGGAGGGAGGCCGGCTGCTGGGTGATGAGCTCCGGCTCCAGGAGCCAGCATTCATGAGTAGTGTTTCCAGCTGTGCCTCTGATTCAGCCCGTGACCTTGGGCAAATTGCTTCCTCCCCGGGCCCTGCTCTCCATCTATAAAGAGCCTCAATCCCAAATTGTTTCGAGTTATTTGTTTGTAAAGTACTTTGACATCTCAGATCCAAGGCATGGTAAAGAGCAGAAATACTGCTGTTGTTACAGTGCATTTAAAACCCCCAACAAAATGCCTCGCAAGCTCTCGGGTTGAAAATTAAGAAGCTGTAATAATTGACCACTAATTCCACTGTTGCTTTATGCTATCCTTGCCGTGCTGAGATCATGCAATTTTTGCCTTTGTTTTCTTTAAAAATAAATAAAGGTTCCTTTGTGAAGAACGGATTTCATTTAGTAAATAATTTTGACTCGTGTAATTACTTCTGTGACTTTTCTTCACTCTCTTGGCTTTGCTGGAAAAAAGAAAAAAAAAAAAGCCTCACCCCCAGCACAGCCCTCCCATCCCCGGTGCTCCGTAACGTAATTGTGCAATTAGGAAGAAGTGGCCAGAGCTGCGTGTGTGTCTCTCTCTTTTAAGTCGGGAGTCTGGCTTTGACTCCCCGCTTGCTGGAGTGGGCGAGCCAGCCCGTTATTAAAAAAACAATTATGCTGTTAAAAAATCAGGAGCTGCACAAGTGAATCACATCGATTGGCAAGCGCTGGTCAGTTATCACCAGAAGGTCCTGACAACACACTAATAGGTTTTTCTGAAGATCCAATCAAATTTTCTAGGCAAAGGCTTGAGGTGTTCCACATGGGATAATGCTTGTCCTGGCTAGTATTGATTTCGGTGTGGCTCTCCCCTCTCTCCCCCCTCCCCGGCTTGCACTCTTCAGCGGCTGCTACCTTTTTTTTTTTTTTTTTTCCCTGTAATAAAGACTTGAGCTTTGTATTCCATTTTAACAGTTTGATGAGGGGAGGGGTGCCTCGAAAGCCTGCTCTGTCCTTGACGGTGCCTCTGGGCACTATCTCCTTTGTTACTCTATCCTTAAAGTCAGATACACAATCTGACTACTTCGGGCTCTGCTTCTCCCTGACCTTGGTAGATTTTATTCTCAAAACTGCTCCTGGCCCACAGCCAGCAGGCCCTCTGAGAAGGGATTCGGTGGGAAAACCTTTTGGGAGGGAGGGATGCAGTGGCTTGAAGTCACAGAGGTTTCCAGTTCCCTCACGGAAGTGAATTCCTTGGGCTAGGAGAGGGTGTTGGTCCAGGTATGAGTGTGTGTGCGCGTGTGGTGGGAGGGAGACAAGGCCTCTGGTCAGGACAGTTGTACAGACCGTTCCCTTGACAAGAGTGTCAGGTCAAGGACAGGGATCCACCGTCTGCTAGCCAAGCATGGAGACCCACCGACCCATTGCATCTGCTTGGAAGGCATGCCTATTTTCCGATTCACACAAATATGTTGCATGGCCCATGGGTAGCCTGGAGAGAGGCCATAGCAACCCAGTGCCTCCAGGACCCAGAGTAGCTCTGCTATGGGGCACGGCCTGTCTGGGCCCTGGCCGTTCCCCATGTCATCCGTGGGGGACAGTGGCAGCAACGGGAAACACCACTTGCACGAACTTTAGCTTCCCCATCATAGCAGGGAGGCGTCTGGGGGCTCTGAGTCAGCAGATACCTCCCCCAGCCAGCCTCTTCTTCTACTTCACCTCCCACAGGACCCCCCGTGTGGCCTGGGCAAGGGGTGCCATCCCTCTTGCCCCTCCTGCCCAGTCTCCCAAAGGACACGGGCTTTGGTTTTTTATTTTTTTAAGATTTTTATTTATTTATTTGACAGACAGGTCACAAGTAGGCAGAGAGGCAGGCAGAGAGAGGAAGGAAAGCAGACTGCCTGCTGAGCAGAGAGCCTGATGCAGGGCTCGATCCCAAGACCCTGGGATCACGACCTGAGCCAAAGGCAGAGGCTTTAACCCACTGAGCCACCCAGGCACCCCGACATGGGCTTTGTTATCGGCAGACCTAGCTAGGTTCAAATGCCGACTCCTTTGCAATAAAAGTTGACTGTGGGTAAGGCTCCGAGTCTGTTTCTTCAACCTGAAAATACCCACCTCACCCCAGGTTGTGGGGACCGGGTAGATAAAAATGCTATGGGGTTGTGCAAATGTTGCTTATAGGTTCTTGAACTTCTAGGCTCCGAGAGTCCTACCTCCTCCTTGGGGCTTCCCAGACCCGATGGCCTGGAGCCCCTAGACAGACTCACACCAATTAACACTTGGTTCTATCCTGACACATTTTCCTCGCGTCATCCCGAGTGTGTGTGTCTCTCCACGCCGGGCTGTTAGCTCCTTGCACAGCGGGGTCGCCTCTTACACGTGTCCCGGATTCCCCAGGGCTCCACGGTACAGTGAGCTCACACCGGCTACTTGGAGAACTCCTTGACTCCCCTGGGCGCTTAGTGTTACACGACTTTTAGTCTGTAGCACTTCCCACCTAGGAAGAGTCTTAAATGGAATCCGTAGCTTTCGTTTTGTTCATCCAATCATAGAATCCAGAATGTCAAATCTGCAGGGCACCTCCGAGCTCATCCGGTCCAACCCTCTCATTTTATACACTTCGATTATATGTGGCCTCACAGGGACGTGCCAAACACCTGCCACCGAGGGGTGATGTTCCTGATCCCTCCTCCCCAGCCAAGACCCCTGAGCCACCTTAATGACGGACCTGTGCCTTGCCACCTACCACCAGACAGCACGCTGCAGGGAGAGCCGGTGGGGCTCCAGCCGGGGGCCCAGAGGGCATGCCTGGAGCTCATTCACAATGCAGATCTGCAGGCCCCACCCGTATCTTTTGAATCCGAGGCTCTAGGAGCAGGGCCTAGCAGCCAACACGTCCAGGCGTCCTCTAGAAGATTCTGACGCAGGGGAGCCCCTGGCTGCTACAGGGGAAAAGGTGCCAGGCTTCGAGCCAGCCAGCCAGCTCCACCACTGAGCCTGGAAAGCAGGAAGCGGGGCGCTCAGCGCACTAGCCCTTAGTGCACACGTGCCGAGATGACACGCCCGGCACATAGTAGGCACTTAAGAAACGCTCGCTGAATTTGAATTGCCACTTGTGTCGCGTGAGTGGCTGCGCGGCTGACCACAAGGCTGGTTGGAGGACGCGCAGCTTCCATCACCATCCGGAAACACAAACCTATTAAGTGTCTAAACGCGCGCTCCTCTGTCCTCTGTGTACAGAGAAAAGCGTTCCAGAAAACGGGAGACAACCAGGCAGAGCGCAAAGGTCGAAGGTTTTGAAATCAGGAGCGTCGTGGTCCGAGGCCCAGCTCCATGGCTCACCGGGTGATCCTGCCGGACCGGCACAGACACCCCCACCCATTCCACAGCTATTTGGGGAGTCCTATGTCCCTGGCAGTGCGCGAGGCACGGCGAGCACACAAGGGAACAAGCTGGATAAGGTTTCCGTGGCAGATCAAATACCCCACATGCCCCTACCCCAGGTCCCAGCCCCCTCGCCATTGGACGGGGTATGTGGCAGGGAGCAGAGGGGATGTCCCACACAGGAGTCTAGAGTCTCTGTCCCCCACCCCTGCCGCCCACTGAGAAGGGCGGGTGTTCCCGAGGGCATAGCACACGGTGCTAGCGCCTTTGCTGTTCCCAATCCCCAAGTGATCATGGGACACACAGCATGGCAGAGAAACATGACATTGGGGATTCACGTCTCTGTGGCAAAGCTGCCGCCTCTCCTGGCTAATACAGACCGAGCCCCCATGAGTCCTGCACCCAGTAAGCCAAACAACACACACGCAGTGGCATGTTCAGCTACGATGGTGAGAGGGGCTATGAAAGGGACATGGTAGCCGCTATCCAAGCACGTGTAAGGCGTGGGGCCTTATCCCATCTGGAGAGTCCCAGGGAGGCTTCTCTGGGGAGGTGAAAGGTGAGACCAGAGGGATGCCCAGGAAGAATCTCAGCAAAAAGAGCCGGGAGAGGTCACGCCCAGGCAGAAGAAACAAGCATGGCCAAAGGCCCTAAAACAGACAAAGACCAGGCCAGCAAGGCAGGAGTGCCAGGGACCAGCAGGGGATGAAAAAGGCCATGGGCTAGAACCAGATCAGGGAGGATTCCGTGGCTATGTTAAGGATTTGGGATTTTTATTGTAAAACAAATAGTACACCAAAGGTTTTTAAAAGGCAGCAACAAGAAATCTGCTTCTTAAAATGTTCCGTGCCTCACCTTCTTCATCGGTACAACGGACGTAAATCTATGTGTGTTTCAAGGACCTGTCAGAAAGAAATGAAATAATGTCTGTTACAACATGGCGCCTTAGAAGGATCCGGCCCCTTCTCCCTGGTGCCTTCCTGTTTACAGTTTGTATCTAGCCCAAGCATTCTTACAGATACGCTTGCTGTTTGTGGGGAATACCGAGATTCAGGAAGAGACCCAAGATACCCTTGCAATAAATAACAGCTGATGTTTATTGAGCACTTACTGTATGTATAAACTGACGTTTATTGAGCACTTACGGTATGCCAAGTACTGTTCTAAGTGTCAACTCACCAAAACCTTAAAGGGTAGGTACTAGTATTATAATTATACCCATTTTACAGGTAGGAAACCCGACACAGATCGGTTAAACTAATTGCTCAAGATCACACAACGGTCGACAGCATGGCAGGCTTTAAATCCGGACGTTCTGACGCCAGGACCCTCCCTCTAAAACACTATACTGCGCAGCCTCTTGGACAGAAATGGGATTTTAGGGAAATGAAGTGGTCAGCAAGAGCAGCTCTGGCCCAACCAAAGAGGTGGGTAGGAGAGCTGAACTGTGAGAATGGTGGATGCACCACCCCAAGTTGCAGACCGGAGGCCCCCACCAGCCAGAGGCAGAACCCGCAGCTGACCCAGGATATGGTCCCAGCCTCCCACTGCATCCTGGGTCAGGGAAGGAGCATGTTCTCTGAGTTAGCCTCTCAGCTTCTGTGCACCCCTTCTAGAGATGATCTCTGCCAGGACAGCCCCCCAGGACATGGGGGGGTCTGCTCGGCGAGACCCCTGGAGCCAAGCAGAGACACTGGTGGGGCCGTCTTCCCTGGTTGGGGGAACGGTCCTGAGTGGGGTGCAAGGCGTGTGCCTGAGGCATGGTGTCGGCAGAACCCTTGGGGAGGGAGGGCGGGCCTGCCCAGCTGGGCTTTGAGGCCGGCAGGCAGGACAGCCTCCCCGCTCCCGCCACTCTCTGCAGTCAACCAGAAAGTCAGAAAATGTGCTCAGCGACCAGCGAAGCAGATGGTTGAGAATATCATGTGTATACAATATTTATGAAATGTGCACTGAGCAGAGCTGTGGCTGAGACTTCCGTCCCAGGCAGAGTAATTCAGCCCTGTGTGATGAACAAGATGGTAATTGGGGTAGTTCCAATTTACTAACCATTTGCAAAAGATTACATACCTCTCACATAGCATCCTCTCCTAATCTTACTTTAATGAACACTACTCTATCTGGATGTATAATTTCAGGGTGGGGGGGGGGACAATCTCTAGCCTAGAAGGCAAAGCTGTAGCTAATACATTAACATCCAAATTAGAGAGAGGGAGAATAATTGTGAGATCTATAGCTAAAGTAATTTGAAGCCCCCCCCCCCCTTTCTACACAGTAAAAGACAGAAGCGCAGTGGGGACGGCTTTTGATACCACCAAGCACTTGGACTTGGGGCTTAAAGACTTTCTAAGATGGCAGCCTCACCCGGAATCTTTTACTTCCCCTGATGAGTGCCCCCCTCCCTGCCCACTCCGTGGGGGTGTGTTTTCAGCTGATCTTTGCTGCCAGAAAGGGGCTGTCCTTGTATTAGGAGGGAAGACTGTCCAGTTCCAGGGCACACAGGTTGTTGCTACGCTGCCTTCCCTAAAAGCCTAAGGCTGTTGGTGGGGGGGGCGGGCAGGGAGGACAGGGATCCTTAGGAGTGAGTTGATGATTTCTACCTCAGTTTCATCATCTGTAAAGTGGGACGGTGGGATGGGATGATAATGCTGCTTAATCCAGGTCTTTGTTTAACCATTTTAATGGAGTCCAGCACTTTCCTAGGTGCGGGGAACAGAGGTTTAAAAATAAATGTTCTCAAGGGTGTTTACATTTTCATGGACCAAAAAAAAACCCATTCCGTCTGTTAGGTGCTAGGACGAGGACAGGTTCTCTGCATCCAGGGGACTGGGGAAAGGCTTGGCCTTCCTACAAATCCCTGGGTGACCCAACCCACTTTCCAGCCTGGGTGCCTGGGAAAGGCCCCTGGGGTGGGCCTGGCCCTAGGTCAGCCCCGCCTTCCACTGGCACCCCTTCGAGGCGTTGTCTGCATTTGCAGCTTGAGCAACAGTAGGGACTAGTGGGAGGCAGCTGTGCCGGCTTCTGCTCCAGAAAGGAGGCTGCAGAGCAGAGACCCAACGCGCGGTGCTCCTTCCTGCCCAAGGGTCTCCCTCCTGCCAGGAGCTCGGTCCCTGGCTGAGGGAGGTGAGGTGCGCCGCCCTCTACCCCCCCAACACACCAGGGCATCTGGGGAAAGGTGTGAGGGGCCGAGGTCAGAGAATACAGCTTTGGAAGACAGCACTCTTGGAAATACCCTTCCAGAACCCCTTTCCCAGTTCCGGTCTGCAAAGCAGAGCAGGTCTGTAGGGGCGAGGCCCTCCACTGTGCTCTCCCTGTGCCTTCTGACTCATCAAGTCCTCAAGGGCCAGGGTCGGGGGAGTGGCCGAGGAGAGGGGCACAAAAGACAGCCAAGTTTCCTCCATGGGTGGGACCTCAATGAGCCCCTACTGGGTGCCGGGAGGGGCACCAGCCCTGAGACCCATCCCTTGGAGCCCTCTCTTGTGCCTCCCTGGCCCCCCTCCCCCGTTCTTCCTTCCACTCTGGCTTAATTGATTCTCAGAACTGTGTGCCGGGGCTCAAAAGTTGTCACTCAGACCTGCGCACTGGCTCCCGCGCACCGGGGCTCGCTCTTTCCTGAGCCCTGAGCCCTGAGCCCTGAGCCCGCGCTTGCTCTCTGGTCTCCCCCTCCCTTTGCGTTAAACTGACCAGCGAGCAGACTCTCGGACAGCAGTGGGCGCCCCTCTCTCCTGCTGGGAAAAACTTGACGAGATTAATAGCAATGTGAGCCCCTGTGCGGAGGAAGGGACACTGGGCCTTAGGGGTGGGGGTCCAGCCCCTGTTCCTTCTCCAACCTCTCAGCCGCCTCCTGACCGCTGGTCACCAGTGTCTCCAGGACCACCCAGAGGGGATTTGGACTTGGTGAGAAACAGTGCTGCCAGCAAGAACCTCGGTATTAATAAGCAATGAGGTGGGGCTGGGCCCCCTCCCAGCCCCCAGATCCTGGTAATTCACAGGCTTCCTTCATCCCTTATTATTTGGCCTCAGATTCTGCCTTTTCACAGGTGTGTGTGCACCTGCCTTGGGAGCAGGTAAGGGGAGAGAGAAGAGGAGAATCCAGGCTAAATAAATAAGAAGGGAGAGAGAGGGGAGGAGGGAGGCAGGAGGGGTGTTCAGCCCCCAGTGCACTGTGTACTAAAGGGCTTCGTAGGTGATTGAACATGTGGCCCCACTTCTGTCTTCTCGGAGGTGACAGTTGATGAAGGATGACCAGCTACTGGGTTTGCCTGGGGCTGAGGAGCTTCCTGGGACAGAAGACCTTTTCTGTGCTCAGACCTGGGCCAGATCATGCCCCTCATCCACCCAGTCTTTTTAGAGACCGTCTTTAGAAAGCCAGGCCTTTGTCTGAGTGAGGCTGGGACTGACATCCGGGAAGGAGCCTGAGGCCAGGCTCCTGCATACTGGGGTGGGGAGAGCGGGAAGGAAGGAGCCTCATTAAAAAGAGCACCAGACCTCGGCTCTGCTTCTCCTGCCCCCGTGTAGGTACGGCTTCCTCCATTCTCTTCCCAGTGGTTTTCCTATAGCAGGAGCAGTGGGGACCGTGGTGACAACACTCATGACAGCTGGCGCTCCCACAGTGCTCACTCCACAGCGGGCACCCTTCCAGACCCTGCGGGAGCGCTCACTCACTGACCCCTCCCCACTGCTCTCTGACATAGATGTCCTCATCCTTGCTGGTGACAGCTGAAGAAACAGGATAGAAGAATTCCCATGGGCCGACGGCACGACGCCCCAGCCCAGGCAGGAGGGCGGTGGAGATGGACCCTGCGTCCTGTGTCTCTGGTCCCCCCCCTCTTTTTGCTCACCTGCAGCCATGACTCCGGGCCTGGGCTTTGCATTCACACCTGGGGCATTTGAACCTTGGGCTCTCAGGTGAGCTAGTGGATGTGGGGAAGCAAGGCCAGCGGAGCTCTTTGTTCTCGAAGCCACGGCCTCTGGGAGTGGCTCCTGGGGCTACAGGTGGGGCTCTGGGGCTGCTCAGGGGCACGGCTCTGCTCCCAGTCCTTCCAGGGCTGACTGTCCCTCCTCTCTCTCCCAGGACGCCACGGCCCCCTGCTCCACGCTGTCAGGAAGCACGTGGCCCCGTAGCAGCGATTCTCCTAGCCCGAAAAAGGAGCAAAAAGAATATTTGATCACAGGTGGCTGCTGTCAGCCTGCAGGCTCTGAAGTCCTGGGCCGGGCGCTTCCACCCGCTGGGCGTCCTGGGAGCCCACCCCCCCTTCCTCAGCCTTGGCCCGGGGCTTGGTGGCCACCTCTGGAAGGGAGGACGCAGGCAGGACCGGCCTCTCAGAGGTCACCCTTCCTTCGCTGGGAATGTGGCTCCTTCCGCAGCGTGGGGAGCAGTGGCTCCCATCCGAGCTTGCTTGGAGATGCTCTCAGAGCCCTCACCGCCCCCTTCCTCACTCTTCTTCCTAGCAAGAGAGGAAGCGCGCTTTGGAGAAAGTGTGGCTTTGGAAAGCAGTCGGACTTGGGTTCAGATTCAACGCCCACGCACAGCCAGGGGTGACTTGGGCAAAGGCCCGGAACTTCCTTCTGCTTGTTTTAGGGATAATACACCCACCGGCCAGGTGGGAGTGGATCAGACCAAACCAGGGACGCAGGTTGCCTGGGGTGAGTCTGGCCTGGGGGAGGAGGAACCAGATGACAAGTGGGAGGAGTGATGAAGGCAGCCCAGGAGTCTCAGAGGCCTGGGAGGTCCGTCCAGCCCCACCCCAGGGGAAGCACAGGCATCGTCACTCTGTGCACTGCCGTGAGTCCTTAAAGTTTTAAAGAAAAGGAAGTTTGGAAACTTTCTGGCGCATCCAGTCCGCTGGTTTGACAGCAGCCCTCTGTGATCATTCTCTTTTTTTTAGGTCTAATTAGAGTCCTTCAAGCTACAACTCAAGTTCATTTTTTTCTGTCTCCTTTTCAGAAGAGATTGAGAATCGCGCAGTCCCCAGAGGTTTCTTCAGGAGCCTGGAAATCCCGCCCGCCTGACTGTGAGGTAGGGGATGGCAGCCCTGGCTTGGCCAGGCTCCTGCTTCCCGGGTGTGGATGATGAAGGAGTCCCCAGGGGCCCTTGCTTTCCCCAGACTCCCCAAGCTGGGTCAGTGGCAAGTGTGGGGACCAGCAGCGCCCACATCCTCCGACGCCCTGAATCCGACTCCCATTGTGCCCCTCCTGGAATCTCACCCGCTCCCCTTCTCTCAATGCTCTGCACTCTAGAACTCTCTTGCTTTTCTGGATTTAAAAAAAAAAAAAAAAAAAAAAAAAAAAGGATGAAATGAAGAGAAAAAATGAACTTGCCAAGGAGCCTAAATGTGCCCCCATTCCGGGAAGAGACACAAGCCCCCCCTCCCCCCCCCACGGCAGTTAGGGTGAGGCAGGAGCGCAGGGACCCGCCGGGGCACCAACAGACAGACCAGCCAGGCATCCCTATCCTCATGGGCAAGGTGCCCGCTGCATCCCATAGTCAGCACCGTTATCTCCGGATAATTTTCCCTTCTCTCGGGCAATGGGGCCTGTGAAAGGAGCCCGACGAAGGGCCGCGTTTCTGGGACTGGGAGATGAGGGTCCGTGGCCTTGACTGCAAGTGAAAAATGAGGCCCCTGCGCCTGGTGTCTGGGCGGCGTGATTGCGCCCGGCCCCCCGCCCCGCCCACCGGCTGCCCACCGGGAGCGGGAGCTGTCTACCTTTTCTTCGACTCGCCTGGTGTTTAGCGAATCTATAATGCATTTAATCTCCGAAAGCCACAGCGCTTGGCTTTAAATGCCTAATTTGCTGTCGAGAGCCCCTGCAATTCTCTCTCCACCCTCGTGGAACTGGAGGCTTTTGTTTGCAAAATCAGCTGGGCTCCCTCCGCAGTGGAGCGCGCAGGAACTGTGCCCTTGATCCCTTCTGGAGGGGGCAAGAGACCCCCGCCACCCACGCCCTCCCGGAGCAAGCAGCCTGCCCGGGAAGCTGGGGCATTCGCACTGTTCTGCACACTCTCCATCCAACCCAGACTGTGCCCCGCTGCAAGGATCGCAGGGGCTACCCGGCCAGTGGAGGGGAGAAAACCCACAAACGGAGAGTCAGCTCACAGGGGAGTACGTGTCCAGCAGAGGTGTGCACAGGCAGGAAGTGACTCTCCGGCTCTTGTAAAGCGGATGGAAACTTGTAGCCTTGCAGCGCAAGCCCCCGTTCATTCAGTGAGCAGGCCGAGCCCAGGGTCACCTGTTTGGGACATGGCCAGCATTGGGGGACAGCAAAGCCCGGGCCGTGTGGGGACAGAGTGCTGGAGTGCTGGGCACCCAGGAGGAAAGTGGGTCTTGTTCCGTGACATGGGAGGGGAGGTGGAGGTTGCTAGCAGACATAGGCATACAAAGAGAAGGAGTCGGAGATGCACAGGCAGATCCAGTCCTAAGACATGTATGTATACCCATGCAGTATACACACGCATTTAAGAGTATATATTCTTATATCACCATTTATAAAATTTAACTTATGTGCTGTATTTGTTTGAAGCTAGGGCTGTCTTAACACAGGACCAGAGCCTGGGTGGCTTGAAGGACAGAAATTGACTTTCTCATAGTGGTGGAAGCTGGACTGAGATCAAGGCTTTTCGAGAAGGTGTGCTTACCAACAACCGACCGAGGCTGGCGGAGGCCTCTGATGCCTCTGTCCTGGGTTTGTGGATGGCTGTCTTCTCCCTGTGTCGTTGCATGGTCTTCCCTCTGCGCACGCCTCTGTCCTCATCTCTGCTCACAGAGTGGACAAGGACCCACCCATGTGACCTCAATTGCAAGGCTCTCTCTCCAGTAGAGCCACATTCTGAGGTACTGGGGGTTAGAACTTCAATATATGAATGGGGGAGGCACAACTGAGGGCTTACCATATGCAAATTTACATGGATTTATGAATTTATCTAAACCCTGTGTCTGGAAGTGTCCCCAAGTCAGTAGCCTTTCTGATCGCTGGCTTGTTGGGAGAGATCGGTTCTTCTAGGTGCACTGGCCTTCCCCAGGGCAGCTCTGATGGGTCTCCCCATCCGAGGGAGGGGAAAGGTGACTTGTCACTGCCAACTCTCAGGCCTTCGTGACCAGCCAGCTTGTTCCAAGGGATCCCAGAGGTTGACTCTATTGTCAGAGAAACTCCAGGCACCCCCCACAGTCCAGAGGTCCGGGGATCCCCAGAAATGCCAGGCGGGTGGTAATCTTTCCTACCAAGGAGATTTCCCCTTGGAAGTGACTCACCTCCCATGAGGACGGAGGCTGAAACCACGTAGTTGGGCTTCTTGACCTCTTTAATGCTCTTACGTCGGTTAGGACTCTCCTGGTTGCAAGCGACAAGAACAGAAGACTCAAACAGGCTTAAAATCAAGTGAGGGCGGGTGTGGGGAAGGCTGATATTTTTAGGTACCAGCCTTGTTCCCTTTTATGTCAGCTTCTTAAGACAAGCCTTAAGCAGTGGCTGTGGGACCGCTCCCAGCTTGGAGCCCACAGCCTGCCGGAACCAAATCCAATGTTGCAGGGAATGAAAAAAAAAAGAGTTCTCAACAGGCTCATTTAGACCATTTTTTTAAATGTCTTGTGTCTCATTGGATTTGTCGAGGTCACAGGAACATCTCCCAAACCATGACCGCAGCCAGGGAAATGATGGACCCATCATTCCGGGGTTAGATGACGCACTTGCCACCCCTTCCCCCTGGAGCCGGTGCATCCAAAGCAGGGATGGGCGTGATTCCCCGGAGAGAAATGGGCGATCTGTCCTCCCCAGAGAAGGCCAAATGGCAGCTGGTTAGCAAAAGCAAAAGACATCTAGTATCGACTCTGAGAGAAGCAGTGTGTGGCACAGAAGCATAGCGAGTGGCCCTGTAGGACGCTGGCCCAGCCATGCATTTCTGGAACACCGTGCTTGAACGGTGGCCTTGGATCTAATTAGATTGCAAGTTCCCTGCTTCTTACCTAAACGAATTTTACTTCTGTGAAGCGCACTCTTGTTTCGAAGAGAAAGATGTTACTTTCCGTAAGCAGCATAAAGAGAAAAGGATAGCGCTGTGGTCAGGTGAGACCCAGAGCCCCCGGAGTCACGATGCTGCCCCTCGACGGTCATTCCACGTTGAGCGAGTGACTGAACCACTCTGAGCTTCTTTTCTCTCTGCTCAAGAGGGCTCACAGAAGCTGCTTCTCATTCGGAGCATTAGAGATGGTGTGCCCTTGGCACTTGGTCCGTAGAGCTGGCCTGGCACATACCCGCGGTTGTCTTTAAGAGCGAGCGCACTGAGAAATCGCGGACTCCGTTTGTCGGCTCTGCAGGGATGTTCAGTATAACTGCACCATGTTTTAGCGGAGGAAGCTGAGACAAAGAGAGGTTGAGCAGGGACCCCAAGGTCCCACAGCTCATACAGCTCCGAGGTGGGGTTGGAAGCCGGGTGCCCAGCTCTGGGAGGAGTCAGCGGCTCTGTACTGAGGCAGTTCTCCCACACTGGGCCCGGACAAGGAGCCCAGTCCCAGGATGTGGGGTCCAGCACCCAAGTGTGCTTGAGTATCCATCTGTCCGGGAGGCGAGCTGAGTCTTTGCCTTTGCAAAGAGTCTCTTATGGTAGAGGGAGAGCCCTCGTGCCAGAGACCCAGAGGTCTGGCCTCCGTGTGTGCTTGCACATGTGTGTGCGCTGACTCCATGGTCGCTGGGCCCAGGCTCCCGAAGGAAGCAGCCCTGATCATGGAACAGGGACAGCCACGTACCTCACCCTGAACCTCTCCCTCTCCAGGTTGAGCGGCGTCACCTCCCCAGAGTCAGCCCTCTGCCTCCCACAGTTTCAGGCCCCACACAAGTGAACCCAGAACCCTGTTAAGAGTGACAGGTCCCAACAGGAATACACGCCTCTGAATGAGGCAAGAGCTGAATGCCCCTATGATGCATTTGTCCTCTTGGGAGGGGACATAGGATCTTACTCTGATGACTGGGGGTAGATGCCACCACTGACCCTGCTAACCGCAGGTCAGCTTGTCTGCAGAGCACTGTGCCCTGAGCCCTGTTCACTGAGCACCTACACACGTCTCCGCAAAAGACTCAGCATTTAGCATCAGGAATCAAGTCCAAGGTCCCGTCTGCCTTGTCCTTATGTGCTGTCCAGCCAGGGGGCAGGTCACTTACTTTCCTTTCTGAACCTGTTTCCTCGCCAGTGAAACGGAGGCGTGTAGGTGTCCTCACAGATGCTGCCTTGGTCCTTCGGACAGGACGGCTGTAAAGAATTCCTGTAGACTGAGTGGCTTATAAACAATAACTTATTGTTTATTTTTTATTATTTATATTATATATGTATTTATGTTATATTATATTATAATATGTTATATTATGATATATTACATATTATATTATTTATTACTAAATATTATAACTGTTTATTTCCAACAGTGCTGGAGGCTACAAGTCCAAGATCGAGGTGCCAGCAGGTGCAGTGTGTTGAGGGCCTGCTTCCTGCTTCCTAGATGAGTCTTTCTGATGTAGTCTTGTGTGACAGGAGGGATGTGGGAGCTCTATGGGGCCTCTTTCATAGGGCACTAATCCCACTCATGAGGGCCCCACCCTTATGACCTAATCGAAGGCCCCAGCTCTGCTACCACCACTTGAGGGGCTAGGATTTCAACATACAAATTGGGTACGGGGGGTCGGGCACAAACCTTTGGTCCATGACAGATGCCACAAAGATGAGATGAAATGAAATATGTGTGAAGATGACTTTGTAAACCACGAAGGGCTACGTGAAGCTGTGGCGAGGACGGGGGTGAAAACCAATCCCGGGGAGCTGGCAGGGAATGTTGTAGAGGGAAACCTGTCACCGACCGGGGACCAAGCTGTGGCAGATAGAGTGACCATGAAGCACATCAGGGAGGCCAGGGAGCCCTCTAGGGATGGGGGACAAGCTTGTGTCCGTGTCCTTCGCTGTCCCTTGTGGTTGGTCCCCTTCCCCTACTACGGAGCACTTGCACACACGTGCGTGAACACATGTGGGTGAACACACGTGTGGGTGCATGAATGCGTGTGTGCGTGAACACACATGTGCACACCTGCTTCTCGCAGCCGTACCAGCTTCAGCTCGATGACAGGGTGGGAAGGGTCTAGAAGGCTGGATCAGGGGTCCTTGTGTCACTACTAACCCCAGAGAAGGAGGCACCCGCGGAAGGAGTAGTTGGGGAGCTCTTGGAGAGAGAAGGCCTCCAGATCGTGCCAGACGGGTCCCTGGTTCTCAACCCGTCCAGCACATCACAGTCACCTGGGGGAGTTTTGAGCTGAAAAACACACAGATCCATGGCTGCTCTGAACCGCAGTATCTGAAGGTGGGTCCTAGGGTTCTGCACGTCTGTAAAGCTCACCGAACAGGCTACTCTTCTAATCACCAGGTTTCGGATCGCCCACTCCCAAAGCCGGCCAGCAGAAGAAGCCCCCGTTCCTCCTGAGTGCCCCCGCCCTGAGCTACAAACCCTCCCTCCCAGGTCCCCTGTGCCAGCTGCTTATGAAAACAGAAACAAGCCTTCTTCAGAGATGGACGTGGCTCCTGGCTGACGGGGCTGCCAAGTCCCTGGAAGAGCTGGCGAGGGGGGCAGCAGCGTCTCACCCCCCGCAGGACAGCTGGAGGTGGCAGGGTTCCTGAAGCAGGCCTGCTTGCCAGGGGGGCCAGGGCTCCTGCCTGCAGATGCCCATGTTTACCCAGGATGGGCTGGAGGGACCTGGATGCTGGTTCTGGAGCCTGGTTCTCAGGAACTGGGACAGCTGTCCCTGGACAGCCACCAAGACTCTGGCTTGCAGACTGAGATGGAGTGTTGAGCGCGTGGCAGTGGCACAGACACTCTAGGTAAGGAACTTGGTCTTCTGGTGTTTTCTGCCAAACTGGCATCTGTCATCTTACATTATTGTCCTCTTCCATTTATGTCCCTGCCTTGCGATGCTTAAAAAAAAAAAAAAAAAAAAGGAAGCAATCCGTGGCAAGGCTCCAAGCTTCTCTTAATTGCAAATTCCCTTAAGTACCACTTCCCGGGAGCTACAGGCCTTGTCTGCTAGTCAGGACGGCCTCAGCCTGGCTGATTTTTAATAGGCACGCGATCATTCTCAGCCTCTTCGAACTTTCCCTTTTGTTCGCCTGCAAATCCTGCATGTCCTCCTCCTGTACAAGGGATCTCAAATTATTGGAATGAACCTGCCCCCTTTCTTTCATCTTTATATTAAAAGGAGAGACAGAGAAAGGGCGTAAGAGAAAAGCGGAGAGAGGGAGCGAGGAGGAGGAGGGTTGGGGGGGCACCGGAAATTGAGCACTAAGGATCAGCATTGGCGAATAGGGCTGATAGGGCAACAGAGGACCTTGCAAGGGGAACAGATGTTGAAATGCTTCCTACAGACTTGCCGCCTCGAGGCTCCTCCCTTGCTCTGCCTCCTGCCCGGAGCCCCCCATCCTTGAAGGGTACACACTAAAGGGTTGCACCTGGCACAGTAGGGGGCTTTCAAGACCAAGCTGGCCCCTTGGGCATTTGTTCCCTTGCATCAGAAAATGTTAGTATTTTGAATATCACCTCAGGCCAAAGCATGGAGAAAATTGGGGGTAGCTTGGCTCTTTCTCCTGGGGGAGATAGGAAGAAGAATGGGGAAAAAAATGGGATGTGGAAATAAACAGACAGCCTCCCTACAGGGCAGGTCAAGTAATGTTTGATTGACTCAGTTTCTGCCTTTGTGAAATGGGCACGACCATAGCTGCTGTGGAGGGGGTTCAGGGCAGTGCAAGTGTATCATCAGAGGTCCCAGCCAGCCATGGGAGCCAAGAAACTTCCCTCTAAGAGTTTGCCTGGGAGGGGGTCATTCTCCCAGGCGAGACTGGCTGGCCCCAGGTGGCGCCTGCTGCTGTCCCCTGCAGCAAGGAGAGGGGGTATCGGAGCAGGAGAGGTGACCTGAGAAAGCCCAGGGAGACTTCATGTCAGAAATTGCTGGAGTGATGCAAAATACGCTTGCTAAATTGTCCTGGTGCCCGGGGAAACAGTTGCACAGTAATGCAGAGAGAAGTGGAGGCCAGGAGATGGGAATTGTTCTGGACACTTCATTCTTCCCTGACTCTATAGACCCTCTCTGCTGTGATTGTCAGGCCAGTGGCCTGGCCTGTCGGGAGTCCTACAGGGTGGCCAGAGCCCCGGGAGCGAGCCCTTGGCTCTCCGAAGGCACCAGGCAGCCGAATGCCTGGGGGAGAGGCATGGCCGGTGCAGGGGTGGAACTGAGGAGGGTCAGGGAGACCTGTCCCCTGCTGCTGTCCCCAGACCTGCCGCTGGCTGCCAGGTAGCCTAGGGCAGACCCCACACCTGGCTGGGCTCTGGATTTCTTGGCCCCAGAGGGGAATAGCAGCACCTGCTTTGAGGAAATGGAATGAAAAATGCATGGGAGAGCACTTTGGGGATGGGAAATTGGTTTACAGAGGGAACGAGGTTACTTTTCTCCCCAACCCACGGACCATCTGTGTCTGTCCTCCCTGACCAGGCGGAGAGTGGGCTTCTTGAGGGCAAGGACTGTCCTGGCCCAGCAGCCTGTACGGAAGGCAGTTATCAGTTATAACTAATAACTAAATTAGTTATTAGGATGAAGAAGATCGTGACCACACTGAGCCCTCCTCCCTGCTCCCCCATGTCAGGTTCACGCTGAACCCAAAAATGGAAATGTGCTTGAAATTACTCTTTACCCCTTGTGCTGGGCACCCCATCTCCCCTGTACTGTATCTGGGTGAAGAGCTGTGCCCTCCAGGAAGATGGGGCTGGGGAGCCGGGCTGTGTCTGGGCAGCCCGGAGGTCATGGCAGGTTATGTTCTATGTGAAGCGCCCCCTGGAGTTGTGCATCCCGGATGCTCTCATAGCTCTGGTGCTGGTGGAGCAGGAGAGACACGTAAACTAGGCTGAGGAAAGTCCTCCCTGGAGGCCCCTCGGGCCAGAGCAGGCTGGCTGGGCTGTCACCACAGTGGAGAGAAGAGGCTGAAGGGGGCTGACACCCCAATTTTGCCTTCACATGCAAATGCACTTAAGGCTTTCTATGGCTCAAGCCAAGTTGGAGGCTTTGCTTAAAACTGAATGACACCTTTTACGTCCCCCCAGTATTTGCCACCTGCAAATCCTCCCTGTTAGAGAGAGAATGGGACCCGGAGCCAGACACTGCCGGGCCACTGCGTCCATGGTGCATACTCTCAGCCTCCCGGAGCCCCAGAGGCAGACTCCGAGAAAATGAGGTCAACAGCAGCCACGGCCAGACTTGTGAGGAGTCCCTGAGCTAGATAAATCATCCACACTGTGCCCCGGGCCATGGGGAGAGCTCGGTCTACACCCTCCCTCCTTTCTGTCCACACCCACCTCTTTGTTCACAGCCCAGGCCCCACCTGCAAAGCGAGGATAGGAACCCCCATCTCGGGGCGGGGGGCTGTCAGGGGGCTCAGTGACGCGCAGACGTGCGGCGCCCAGCATAGGGCCGTCTATCTCCCCTCCTGCTCTCTGCCTGCTCCAGCATCCTTTGGGTCTAGACCCGAGATCCTGGCTGCTTGGGGTTTCCGGAGGCACCATCAATCTGTGCGAAGTTTCTGACCAGAAACCCTGCTCCACCCCCGGCTCAAGGAACACTGGCTCCATCTGTTGACATTTGGCTTCTCTCCAGGCTCCCCATTCCGTCTCGGGCACCGCCTGACCTTCCCCTTCCCCGGCACCTCTCTCCTTTGGGGCCTCAGAGCCATCCCCGCCAATAATCCCGGCTCTTGGCTGCCCGTGCTGAAGGCAGATGGTGTTGAGTAATGGGGCTTCTCCCTCGGTTGGATGGGCCAGCGTCAGCCGAGCTGACTTCAGCATCACGCTGGCGCACAGGGCTTTGGAGCTTAGCACTTTCTCTTCCGCCCTCTGGGTGGGGGAGGGGGAGGGAGGCAAGCGGGACTGTTCTGGAATCTTTCCTGAAGCTGCGGTGTTTGTGGGCAGATCGCACGTTGAGCCTCCAGCTTCCCTCCCACGGAGCTCCCCTGAAGACATCTCTCTTTGTTTGCTTGTAGTTCACTCTGTCGGTGTCGAAAAAGGCTTCTTCCATTTGCTTTTATATATTCATTTGAAATGACTCCTCCAATATTTAATCTTTATCAGAACCAGGAAGCCTGGTATTTATTTTGCAGGTCAGTTGCTCATCCATTTCCCTTGAGGCCTCTGGCAGGAGGCTGGAGAGCCCGACGCCCCCGGGGGGTGCTGCCATCAACATTAGTCCTGGTGACAGCAGGACAAATCAGAGCACTGCGGGCTACCAGGGAGAGGATCAATCTGGCAAAAGGCTAATGAGGAAGCTGTGGCTGCGGCAAGAAAGGGCCTTCAAGAGTCTCCAGGCCTTCTCGTGGTGGGCGGCGGGTCCTCCGGGGGGCCCGGAGCGAGGGCCATCTGCTTGACGCAGGTTGGGTTCCCCCGGACTGAGGCGGCCAAGCACCAGAGTCTAACCTTGTGGGCAGGGACAAAGGGCAGCGAGGAAGGAGGTCTCCATTTCTCCAAGTGTGTGGTATCTCCCACGGGGGAAGGGCCCAGGAGTGGACTCCCACAGCAGGAAGGATTTGGGTTAGACACGGGAAGGAATTGTTAGAAAGTTGGCCTTGACCAGACACATAGGCAAAGTTGTGGAATAGCTTTCCTCTGTGGTCCTGGGACAATGTAGGAATGCGTGCGCCTGTCTAGGAAAATAGTTACCTATTTCATCTCCAAATACATATTGAACACCTACACTATACAGGGACCCAAGGGGCTCGTAGAATATAAAGTGGCATCTGCTCGAAAGGAAGTTATGAAGGGAGACCAGAGAACTAGGATTTGACTGGAAGTGGTGGCTCAGAGGCTTGTGTTCAGGAGAATTGGAAAGTCTCCTCTAGGTTCAGGAAGAGCGAGGGTCGGAGTCGTTTAGTGATGTCTGTTTTGAGTATTGGTATCTGCTGGCCAGCCCTGCCAAGAATGGAGTGTGGTGAGCTCAGCGAAGAGGTTTCCTACATCCAGCATGTCCCCACTCCAGGGCTGGGAACTCGGAAGGTGGGGGAGGGGATCGGTTTGCGTCTCTAAGCAGAAGCCAATCTAGGGGGTCAAATACAGGAAGCAGTTACCAGCCCTTGTCTGAAATCCTCCCAAAGAGGGGAGCTGGAGGAGCTCCCAGAAAGGAGAGGAAAGGTGGACTGCGGTTCTCAGGCACACTTCCAGGAGGGGCAACAAGAGGGACCCGGCTAGGTCCACCGGGAACATCCGTATTCTGCCATCAAAAGCTGTTCTTGAAGAGCAGGTGAGAAAGGAGAGACCAAGGAAGACAGCAAAGCCCAAGTGAGCCTGTTTGTTCTTCTTACTTTTAACTTTCTCTGCCCCCTTCTCTCAGAAGCCTCTGGGGCAGAGGGGGGCTGAGCGAAGGCCGGTGGCAGGGTGTTTGCAGCCCACAGGAGCTGGTGCATTTCAAAGCGTCGACTGGGCGGAGAAGCTGTTCCTGGGGATAGGCATGCGACCCTGCTCTTGCAGGCATGTGATGAATACTTCATAGCCCAGATGTAATCCTGTCCACAATTTTCTCTCCTTCCCGCTCGCCAGCACCCCTCTCCTTGCGGTCCTCCCCCTCTCCCCCCCCCCCCCCCAGTCCCCAACCGCTCCCAAGTCAGGAAAATCAGTCAAAACATTTATCAGGAATCGGTATGAACCAGCCAAGCGCTGTGAAGAGCTAATCTGTGCAGAGCTAATAAGAATGAACAAAGTCACCACAGACTTCGCCATGGGCATCACTGATAAGGATTTGTCAGAAGAATTGCAGGTAAGATCTGAACAGCCCCGGGAAGTGGAATGCAAATGCCTTGCTTCCCATCCGCTCTCCTGGTGCCCCCTTGCAGCAGACTGGAGCCTTGAGGACAGAGGCAGAAACTCACCCAGGAGCGGGGCAGACAGGGAGGCCAGCCAGGACGTGGGGTCGTGCAGAACCGTGGAAGGAAACCAGCTGATCCTGCACCTGGCTGGGGACCGGAAGGGAGGGAAGGAGGTGGGAGCTCGGGAGAGCTTCCGCATTCCCTTCCGTAGCCCAGGTTGCAGGCGATGCTGAAATTCGCTGGAGAAACTAAGATCCCAGGCAACTGGCAGCTGCTGAAGACTGCAAGAGGGTTTTGAAATTGCCCCCCTGGAACCCAGATGTTATAGCGCTGCGGCAGCCAGAGCGAGGGCTCAGAGTCCACCAGACACGTGGGTGTGAATCCCAGTTCCGATGGTTTCTAGCTGTTGAGACCTTGAGAAAAATTGCCGAACTTCCCTGAGCCTCATTTTTTTTTTCATCTGTGCAACTAGTACCAGTACTTGATCAGGCTGCTTGGGAGAGGGAAATCGGGGAAGTCCCTATGGGCCTAGCTCTGTGCCCGGCACAGGGTATGGCTCCCACACAGTAGCTATGACTTTGTTATTAGTTTTGTGGACAGTTTTGCCTACAACAGCCTATGAGCTAAGGGTGTGATTCAGTAGCCAGCAAACCTGATGGTCTCAGTCACCACCTAGGAACTCCCCCTTGGTGTCTCCATAGCAGCCACAGAGGGAACAAGCATGGCTGTGAGCCAATAAAGCTTTATTGATAAGAACAAGAGGCCAGCTGGTTTTGACCTGGGGGCCATCGTTCCCCACCCCAGGTGTCACTGGTCCTCAAACTATTTCAGTGACATGTCTTAGGGACTTCAAAGGAGGAGACCAGGGTGCCTGGGTGGCTCAGTGGGTTAAGCCGCTGCCTTCAGCTCGGGTCATGATCTCAGGGTCCTGGGATCGAGTCCCGCATCGGGCTCTCTGCTCAGCAGGGAGCCTGCTTCCCTCTCTCTCTGCCTGCCTCTCTGTCTACTTGTGATCTCTGTCTGTCAAATAAATAAATAAGATCTTTAAAAAAAAAAAAAAAAGGAGGAGACCAAGGGTCAGGCTGCCTTTGAGCCATCAGGCTTCCTGTAGAGGCTGGAGGGAGCTGGAGGGGGGAGACCCCCAGTTTGCAGAAGCTGTGTGATAGGGCATGGGTGGGGGCCAAATTCTAATAGATCTCGGAGAAGATTTCCCTATAAATGAGACATTACTGTCCCGACTGTGTTCTATGTTTCCCCTCTGCATCTTCGCGGCAAAGTTTATTGTGGGGCTGATGCACTTTTACTGCATCTCCTAAAAGTAGACACATTTTCATCTTTTTCTTGAAATACGTATCGTTAAACCTCTCTACCAATTCCTTCTGGCTTATTGGACTTGGGAGCAAGCTGTGAAGAATGATTTGTTTTCAGGCCACAAAGCCACCCCCAAGGCAGGCCTCTGTCACACCCCTACAGCCACCGTGGATACTGGAGGTAGGCAGGGCGGGAGGCTTTGTTGGGGGTTGTAAATGAGGTTTTTGAATAACATCGGTTTCCTATTCCCTCACATGTTTTAAAATCGGGTAGTTCTCTCAAGTGCTGAACTTGCCACTCTCCCCGCGCAATAATATTGTCTCGCGTTTGTGTGGGACTTTACGGCTCAGAAAATGCTTTCAATCTATGTATTACCTCTCGGTCCTCACCACCAGTCTGTGAAGTCAGCAGATGGGGGGACATCATTCCTGCCCCCCAGAAGGGATAACTGAGACTCCGAGAAGCTGCTCTGGGACCCTAGGACACTTGTCCCAGATCAGGAGAGGTAGCAGGGGGCTGGAGGTCCTGTAGGTGAATATGTCCCATGAAGATGTCAGGTCGTAAGCTTGGAAGCCTGTGAATGTTTTCTTATTTGGAAAAGGGTCTTTGCAGATGTGCTTCCGTGAAGGATTTTGAGATGGGCAGGTTATGCTGGATTTTCTCGGGTGGACCCTAAATGCAGTCAGAAGTGTCCTTATAAGGAGGTTACACACACACACACAAGCATGCACGTGCAAACACATGTGTGTGAGTGCACACACACACAGGCACACACGGCAATGTGAACACAGAGTAGGGAGAGACCGGAGCATGCCGGCCTGGACGGTGGGAATGTTGTGGCTACAAGCCAAGGAGTCCCCGCAGCCCCTGGAGGCTGGAAGAGGCAAGACACAGACTCCCCAGCTGGAGGGACTCCTGGATTGCAGCCCCTGTGGTGTTGATTTCAAACTTCAGACCCCTGGAATGCCCAGCGAATCCCTTCCAGTTGTTTTAAGCCCCCCAGCTGGCGGCATCCGTTGTAACCACAACAGCCACAGCACACGGGCCCGGGTCATGGAGCAGGACCAGGGAAGCCAGTCCGTGTCCGCGGGGAGTCCAACTCTGGTCTCCCTGCTCCAAACTCTGCCACGCCATCCATCATCCTGGGGAAGTGCTCCTCCCTCAGAAGAAGGGTCAGGTCCGTAGCGATGATGCCGAGCTCAGCCAACCAGTGGATGTGGACTGGGCCCTCAGCATGATGCTTGGAACCGTGGGCTTAGTGGAGAATTGGAAGCTGCCGTCCATGCCCTCGAGATGTGTGTGGGCTGGCCAGGAAAGCAGAGCACACGGGCAGGGAACAATTAGCAAATGGAACTGGACAACGGGTGACCAGGTGCCTGCCTGTGACATATGCCCCTTAATTCCTGAGTTCGTCAGGCTCCTTCACAGGCTGGAGAGTGCTCTGGTTTCCCTGTGGAGGGTCCGGGCAGAGAACCCAACTCTCCACAAATCCTGCCTTCCCCCCAGAGATGCTGCAACACTTTGTGTTAAACGGAAAATGTGTGTGAAAGCACTCTATAAGGAGAGTGAGAACAGACGTGGCCATGTCCAGGCAGAACCAGTGACCACGCACCAGCTGTCCTGCCTCCTGGGCTTCTTCCAGGGATGGGGATGGGAAAGCTGACATTGGGTGTGGTCTGAAGGAGGAGAGGGGGGGGGGGGGGTGGGGACAATAAAGAAAGAGTGGAAAGGAAACAGAATTGATTTCTTGCATCTAATAGAGTTTTTCTCTTTTTTTTCTTTTCTTTCCTGACACAGCATTTGGCCTATGTAATAAGGCACTGTTGGAAGCCACTCCAAGGAGTTGGAACCTACTGGAAAGAATACGTTGGGGGACTAGGCTTCATTTGCATCCCACCCCCCAGCTAACAGCCTTCCTCCCAGTGTTCCAGGGAGGGGCTCATTATCACCCAGTGAGGGCCACCCTGATGTCCTCCCCCCACCCCCCAGCCAACTCAGAGACCCCACCCCTCTGGTCCACCTCCTGGAAAGTGGGTGTAACTTCGGGTTGAATCCAAAGTGTAAATATCCTAATTGGCATCTTATTAGTAGAAGCAGAAAAGCCCATTGTTACGGAAGAGAAATCTCCCAATTCCCCACCAATTAATCTTTGGCTACTGCTTGGCTCGTGCTCACCATATCAATGGGCTGGGGCTCTGGAGTGAGTTGAAGAAGGTAGAGGGGACAGTGACAGCAGCAGGTGTGGCAGCGGCCCTCTCTGAGCTGGAGAACCCCATCCTCCTGGGGTCAGTGCTCCGGCCACCCCCTGGAGGGTGTCCCCACTGTAGTGTCCCCACCCTACCGTGAGGGCAGCTGCTGGTGGTCCATCCCTGGGGAGGCTACTGTGGCGGAGGACTGTGGTGGACATTGGTTGTTTCTTTCCTTTGTGGGGTTCAGCAGCATCCCAGATGCTTTGCTCATAGTATGGGAATTTCCCCATCATCTAAGTTCTTGGTGGGAGGCAGAGTGTGCTTTCCTCTAAAGGAATGGAAAATTCCAGCTACTTGCTTTCCAAGCAGGGCTGGCGTATGCCCCTGGCTGGGCTAGTCTGGCCCTCCCACCTCAGCTGACCCACGCAGGAGGCAGGTGTTGGTGGTGGGAACAGATGATTCCAGGGATGGCCGCTCGTGGGACTGGTGGGTGGTGCTGTCCGAGGGACAGGAGATCTATTCTGTGACCTCATTTTGCTGGTGCTCCTGGCCGCAAAGTCGATTGTCCCTTCACCCATTTTCCAAGTCTCATTTCACGATGACCTTCCTGATAACTGGGAGCCACTGGACATCTTTTAAATAAATTCATTTTCTGCTTAAATCTGCCAGAATCAGTTCTGTTGCTTGGAAATAACACATCTGACGACAACAATGCATCTTATGGGGCAGAACGAGAGGTGAGGAGGGAAATTCAGATTTCTAGAGAGCCAGGCATGGGCGAGTCTCGGGAATTGTTTCATTTGATCCTACAAAACCCTTTGAAACACTTACTGAATTATTTCCTTCATTTTACAGATGAGGAAGCCGTGGCCTCAGAGCCTTACTCACCGGCCAGTGGCAGAACTGGGTTTGAAGCCAAGTCGTGGGGTCGCACCTCCAGGTTCTTGCTGGGGGCCACGATGCTCCAGGTGCCTTGGCTAAGCAAAGCAGGTTTCCACCCTTTGGAACGTGTCCTCCTCTGTCTGGATCACTGCCACTCCTCTGGTAAGGCTTGACAGACACTTTTCCTGGGACCTTCTTTAAGATCCCCTAACCATGGGTCAGACTCGATGCCCCTCCTCTCTGTCCCCACAGTTCTGCGGCCATGGGGGGCTGTTCCTAGCATGGATCCTATCCTCCATAACGCTGGGTGCCCATCATTGTTTCCGGAGACTCTGAGAGACCAAGAATGAGGTTTTATCTCATGGGGTCTTCTAGCTTTAGCATCTGACACAATGCCTCATCCTCCTTTTGGTGCTCAATACATGCTTAGCAAATGAAATTCGTAATGCTCCAAGTCTGGGCAACACAGATAAAACTGAATATCCCTACAAAATTTTTCCTTACAAAAGGCACCATCTGATCGAACAGGGGGAAACCCCCTTTGTGGGTGTGTGTATGTGTTTTTAAAGATTATATTTATTTGAAAGAGAGAATGAGAGAGAGAGAGAGAGAGCGAGCGAGCATGAGATGGGGGAGGGGCAAAGGGTGAAGCAGACTCCCTGCTGAGCAGGGAGCCCGATGTGGGACTCGATCTTGGATCATGACCTGAGCTGAAGGCTCAGCCAACTGAGTCACCCAGGTGACCCCTCCTTGGTGTTTTAATGATAGAAGCCAGAGGCAGGAATGATCAGTCTTTGTGTAGGCCTTTTTTCTAATCAGGCCATACAAGGTCAAGGACCATTTATGGCTCCATCAGTGCCTCCTTGGGCTCAGTAGTGGACACTTGTTGAGAAGCTAAGTAGTGATGGGGTCTACACCTGACCTGTCTCCATCCTGTCCCACCACGGGCCTTGTAGTGGGCCTGTATGCTTGGCCCTATCTACTCGATGGGAAATGTCCAGAGTGCACTCCACACCTCCCGTTTCCCACCAGTACCTCCCCCAAGTGACCCAGCTTGCTGGACTCTTCGGGTATGTTAGTTTTAAGAAAAGATATCGGGGTAGAGGTCAGCAGTCCGCAGGTGGATGGTGAAGGTGGCTGGGCTGGTTCTCTTGGCTCAGCAGGGTCCCCAGCTCCGGTGAGGAGCCATATTAACAAACGCTGACTGGGAGAGATGTCCTGCCTATAGGTGGCGCTGCCGCAGCCACTTAGCTCCAGGAGGCCATGTTGGTATCCCGAACCCCCTGGATCAGGTGAGTCCTCCATAATCATGACTCAGAAGACCATTCCGGACCACCTGTTCAGCATCAAGAGGTGGCTTTGGGAGTTAGCTCTTGCCTGAGAGAACCTCCCTCCGTTTCATTATAAAACTCGACTTTCTGTGGCCCAAGGTCCCCACCTGCCTGGAACTCAGCTGACTGAGGGGGGAGCAGACTGCCCTTGGATTGTTCTCATCACTAAATAATTTCCAGCCAGCTACGCAGGAGCCTCGGAACCACGCAAAGTGTTGTCTGGAGAAATCTTGCCCAGATATAACATTGAGACAACATTTAAAACCTCATTTAAGTGAACACAAAGAGAGGGCTCCTGGGTAAAAGAGACTTAATTAATCTCGTTTCTGTGTAGATACTTTTAATTAAATGTAACTCCACTTTCCTTCCAAGTAGATTGGAAGGGCCAAGCAACCTTGCAACTTGGTGGGGCTGGGTGGAGGGTGGCCAGCAGGTGGGTTCAGGCAGTCTAAGACACCATGGAAGCCAGAAACCTGGGATGTGGCCCCGTGTCCTCCTCTTGCCATCCCCCAGGCTCAGTGTTTCCAAACCTCAGTCCACCTGCCCGATCATCTCTTGGGTGCTTCCTTGTCCCTTCATCCCTCAGCTTCAGCTCTAGCATAGGTCCTTGCCATCCTCTCCTAGATTAGGACAGTCATCTTCCAACTGTTCTCCTTCTCCCCAATCTCAATCCCTTTCCTTTCCTCAATCCCACCCTCATTCATTCAGCTAATGACCCCCTCCCACTTCCATTGGGAGGTGACTCTCCTGTTAATAACTCAAAGTAACTTCTGCTTTTCTGATGAAAGAGAAGCTCTCGCTCTTGGCATGGCCAGGATATGGCATCTCAGAAGACTGGTGAGACTTAGGAGTGACCATAGTGTCTGGAGGAGGAAACGAGGTGGGGGTGGGCCCAAGAAGAAGCGTTCTGAGAAGAGAGGAACCACAGTGAGACACGCCAGACAACAAGTCAGCCCAAAGAGTAGGGGCATTGCTGGGGAGTTCGGACCTGAGACCATGGGGACTACCGGGACTAGACGAGAGGCAGAGTTCCCACTGTAGGTGAAGCCCAGGGAAATTCCATGAGGCCAGGAGTGGTTAGCCACAGGGGATGTCTGTGGGATAATCAGCTGTCGTGGGTAGAAAGAAGGGACCAGGGTCTCCTGAGGGGCCTTGTACAGTATCATTTTTGCTCAACAGCGGGCCAGATGAAGTGGATCCAGGGGAGAACTTGAAGGTTTTAGAGAATGACAGAGACGTTTGCTGAATGGTCCCTGAGTCAGCCTCTCCTCTCAACTCCGCTACCATATTGGATTGTGGCGTGACTGGGAAAGTAGCATGCGCGATTCAAGCCCCTGAGACTTGGGACCATCCGAGATAGAGGTTAGCCTCTCCTGGCTCCTCCAATAGGTATCCTGTCTTGAGGGACGCCTAGAGGAAAAAGACCCGGACCATACTCAGCGCCTGCGGTGAGGGCCCCTGCAGATCGCTCCATGTGGATAGGGCCACCTCCCAGCCTCATCTGTGTCCCTTGGCCCTTCTTGGTCCCCGTAACCCTGAGGAGGTCCTCGATGACCAGGAGAAGCAGCACCTGGGGGAGGGGTGCGGTCCTCAGTGATCAGATTTCTGCCTTGGCCCTGCTGCAAACCCTCAGGTTTTCAACAGCAGTTTGGCTTCTCCCTCACAGGCATGTTTGCTGACAAGGGCGGCAGCTCTGCTTCGGGTGGAGGACTGTGTTCAAAACTGCCCCACGTGGCTCTAATTCTGGGACCAGCAGCCTCGAGGCTGTTTGCAGAAGCACAGAGCCCCAAGCCAAACCTCATAAGCGCGCTTCACCTTCTGCTCATGGTACACCCACTAGCATTCCATGAACCAAAGCCCGATGCAAGCACAGAACCCATTGGGTGGAGGTGTTTACTCTGTAGACCGTGAGCCACAGCGGAGTGTGGAGGGAGTGACTGTAGACCCATCATGTGATGTTCCACGAGCACCATCTGCCTAAAACCAGAAGTCCCTCGGCCCATAGGGCTTTTAGTTGAAGTGAGTGATGTAAGGGGCTTCCGAGAGCTAGAGGGATTGGCCAGGCTGTTTTGGGTAATGGAAAGGGAAACTGAAATCAAGAGCCTTCATGTTTTGTCCAGCTGCTAAGTGATCACAGACGTTTGGCGAGTCACCTGTCTCTGGGCAGTAATGTAATTATCTTGGATGACAGAGGTGGGCAAGGTGATGTCTATGTCCTTTAAAGGTCATATGACTGGAGACTCTAAGAAGCCTAACCCTGTGATCCTATGCCACGATCTCAGAGATCCCACTCTCTGCAAGCCAGGCAAAGCCCGGGCAGAGAATCTGGGAGAAGGCGGTTTTTTTGCGGAGCCCTCCCCCGAGGGATGGTGGGGAAGAGAGGATCCTGAGAAAAGACTCAAGTATATTTCTCTGTGCACTTCTAAAAGCCCTTAGATCAGGCTGCTCAGGGCCTGATAATTTTTCCATTAAGAGGAAATAATTTTCTGGGTCTGTTTTGGTTGTATTTATCTGTAGCTGACTGCATCAGCCACCACAGCCGTGACACGCCACCTGTCCCCCAGACCAGGCATGTACTTTGGGGAAAAGAGAGAGGCAGGGGTCTCCGTGTCTCCGGGCCTGGATGAAGGAAGCTGGCAGCTACCACAGGACCCTGGGATGCATCTCGGATGACCCCACTGTGACTACAGGTACCTCCCACTCCATTTTCTGTCCTAAAAAAGAAATATAAACAACCCAACCAAGAAACCCACCACCGTGCTATCTCTGGCCCGGTCCCCACCTCCTGCCTATTGCTTCTTCTAAGCCGGCTTTGACAATAACCATTCATCACGAAAAAGAAAACAAAGTATGGAGAAACAAAAACCAATCTAAGGCCGCAAATTGACGTCAAACTTTGACAAATGGACCACGAGATGGTTGTACGGTGAGCGCTTTCTGCTTTCCAGAGCAGACGGGGCTGGGCGCCTCCTGTCACACACCCCCATGGCCCCAAGTTCAACTTGGAGGTGACTACAGTCCAGGGAGCAGATCTGACTTCCCGAGGTGACATTGGGATTGGGGGGTGGTGCACGGAGGAGATCTGCGGAAATCCTGGCAAAAGAGAGCCACCTCTTTTGCTGGGAGACTGCCCACCCCCGGGTGGGCGGGGACTGGAGGGGGGCTTGGTCCCAGGAGAGGGTGACGCTGGCTCCAGGCCATCCTTCTGGATCCTGTTCCCTGTGGAGCTGGCAGATTGGCTCCAGGAGAGATTGAGGAAGGAACAAATCACAGATTTTGATACTTGGCACTTGTCTGCACGAAGGGCTTTACCAAGTTCAAAGCATTTTTGTAGCCATGATCTTACTCCAAGCAAACCTGCTATATACACAGAGCAGCCTATGCCATTAGCACAGCGAAGGGAAGTAAGGTGCGGGGGTGGCTGTGGCTCCCCGAGTCACACAACTTGTAAGTGTCAAGGCTGGACTTGAACCGGGCTCATTCTGGCTCCAGAGCTGAGAACCTTTCTTTCCGGGAGACTTGGAACTGGCAGGGAGGAGTCTGAGGCGCCGTCATGGTATCTGAATGCCTTCGTTTTCCTTTCGGAAGGGGAATCTGAAGGCTGGAGAGGGGAGCTGGCCTAGCTCAGGCTCCGCACCCTTGGTGGGGGCTCAAGGTCTGCACCCTTGGTGGACGCTCCTGATCCCCGGCCAAGAGGTGGGAGTGCAGGGCTGCAGCGTCTCAGAGAAGACCAGGACTTCTACAGTGGGACTCCCCTGGGAAGTGGCTGGGACAGCTGGTGGGGCCCGGCTGGGACATTTTGCTCCTGGGCTTTGTCCCCTAGACTGGGCCTGAGGCAGCCATAGGATGACAGAAGCCTGGGAGGGGTGACGATTAGCCTGCAGCTAATAATGTCTGAAGAAGGGTGGTTCTGTCTTCTCAGGAAACCACTTTTCCCCTCCCTTCTCCTCTTGGAATCATGTATGTACTCTCTGAGCCTGTCCCAAGATGCTCAGGACTCCCTAAGGCACTGGGCCAGGTCTAGCCTGTCAAGGAGCACCAGAACCTGTGGGCATCCCCCAGACCCCCTCTGCCCACCGGCCAACATCCCCCCTCACGATCCATGTCCTCAGGGCCTGCGCTGTGTGAGAGGATCCTGCTCATCCCACAGGCTTCGAGAAGGCAGACTGTCTGGGTTCAAACCCGGGCTCCAGCACGTGTTAGCCCTGTCTCCCCGGGTAGGTTAACCTCTCTTAGCTTCAGTTTCCTTATCTGAGAAACGAGGATAATAATACTCACCTCGCAGGGTTATTGGGAGTTTTAAATGAATTTGTGTAAAGAATTTAGCACAACGCCTAAAGCATAATCAGTGTTCAATAAATGTTAGTTATTTTTAGTTTTTAAACCTATTCATGCTCCTGTTTTGGTGAAGGCTAATGATTCACTCCAAAGTTAAAATAGAGGTGTCTTTACAGAGATCTAATTGAGGAAAGGGCTTACGTGGAATCTTCTAGCTAACCCCCTCAGGGCCCATCACAGTATCTAGATGTGGATCACGAGTGGGACATCCGGATCTGTTTGCCCCAGTCTGGAGTTCCCACCCCTCAGGGGAAGCCTGGAGCAAGGGGTGGGAACCACAGCCGGGTGACCAAGAGTGCTCAGGTCAGGGAGTGAACCTCGAAGGGACAACAGGTGCCAGGGCCCCAGGTGCCACCCCAGCAAGGAGGATTTGGACCCAGGTGAGTTTTGCAGTTGGTCGACTTCGACCCAAGGATTTCCCGCCCCTCCCGCCCCCTCTATTAATAGTTTGATCTTGGAGAAGCAATTCACTTCCCCTGAGCTTCTATTTCCTCACTGGGACAAACTCAAACTAGATAATGTAGGTAGAAAGCGCGCTGGAACGCCGCGCTAATGTTTTTATGGTTTGTCGGTTTGTTGGTTTGCACGGTGTCACTGGAAGTCAAGAAAGTTCAGATTTGGAAAATCTAAACTCTAATACTCATGGCCTCTCTGGCCTTGTTCAAAAATCTCTAGAAGGGCGCCCAAGCGTGTGCAGAGAGGAGGGGAGAGGTGGCGGAGGACAGAGCGTCGCAGGTGTGGGAGGGGAGGGGCCTCCGTGCCGGTGGCTTCATGGGGATGCAGGTGAGGCTGAGTCTGGCTTCCCAGCGGCCCCTGGGAGCTGCGTCTCTGTCTCCCTTGGGCAGCCTGCGTTTTCTCTCTCAGCATTCTGGCTTTCCTCTCCGCATCTGCTCCGTTTTCTCTCCAGTCAGCCTCTGCTGCTTACTCACCATTTCTACCCACCTGTAATTTCAGCTGGTTCCATCCCTGCCTCCCCAGCCCTGTGTCTGCATCAACTTTCTGCTGTGCTACCCGCTGCCGCCCATGGCAGCTTTCCTCTGAAGGCTTTTGCTCAAACCCCAGGAAGGATCTGATCCTTTTTAACCCCCCAGGCCATAGATCATGAGTCACTCTATGGATCAGGGTCTCGTGGGTCGCAGACCCACCCCGTTATCTGCAGGTGCCAGAATGGTGGAGGAGGGATCACAAGGCTGACACCATCCAGTTCTTGCCCTGCAGTGACCCCCACCTCGGGGCTACCCATTCCAGCCCCTGTGGAGGTTAACGTATGCCCCAACCACAATGCGGGAAGGCTCTGTCTGATCTTCCCTACATTGGCACACAGAAGGCCCCACTTTAGGTAATTACCTTGCGATCGGACCATCATGCTCCACGGCTCATAAAAGCTGGGGGCTAAGGTCCAGACCAGTCAGAGAAGAGCTGCGGGAAATGGCAGAGCGCCAGCTGGGTCCTCGTCCGTCAGCTCTCTCCTGGTCAGTAAGTCACCCTGTGTAAGACTGTGTGCACGGTACCGAGTGTTTGGCCCTGTTTTGTGGTCCTAAAGTGGCTTGGCAGGCTGGAGATGTCTTATTAAGCATCCTGCACCTCCTGACAATGGGCGGGCCAGGCAGGAGACTGAAGCAAGCATGGGTACAGGGTGCTGTGGGGCAGATCCCAGGCTGGCCAGCCGCCGCTGTGTGGGGAGACCTGGCCGGGTCTCCGGAGCATTTTGGGCCAGTGTGTGAATATAGGGATGCCTGAGAATGCCCAAGGCGTTGTTAGATGTCCTATGGGAGCTGTGGGGAGGAGGAAATGTGGAACGGAAATGAACAAGGTCTTGCGGTAGTAGCTTGGCCCTCTATCTGAGCTCTACGGACATCACGGGAAAGGAGTTACATCTGGTGGGATGGAACCCACCGGAGAAGCGATGGCTTTGAAGAGGGATGTGCGGGGCATACGTTCCTCTAGCGCGCTGTGTCCAGAGGGGTACGAGGGCAGGAGGAGCACTTGGAGGTCATGGAGAAGACGTACCCATGCAGGCTCCTGTGTGCTAGGGTGAGGACCATCCTGTCTCGGGAAAGCTGGGATCGCGAGACACAGGATCCCCGAGATCTTGGCTCCTCTGATGAGGACATTATTACAGAAGAGGAAAAAGATTTAGCCATGCTCTTTGATGCACACTAAGGCTTGGGCACTTATGAACCTGGAGATGAACGCAGGCAGGTTCCCACGGGTCAGAGGATGACCTTGAGGGACGTTCTGCCACTGCACTGGTACAGCTCCTCAGCCGCTTTCAAGGGAGGTGGGGGTGATTCAAGTGGGGGGATCCTAGGGGGGATGCGCTTGTGTTCGGTGGGTTTGCAATGTTGGGCTTGACCTCGGTTGCCCTGCTTTACCTGCCTTGTGACTAAGGTTATGTGCAGGAGGCAGGAGGCTTAGCTGATGTGATTGATTGGATAAACACTAGCATTAAGATAACCTGGTCTAGCGACCGTTGTTAGACCGAACCTCTGCGGCAGAACTACATGAAATTTTGTGTGAACTGGGGATAAAATATGCCTTGTGTGCCCACCGTTCTAGAGGCCCAGGTGAAGAATTTCTTTTCTCTGGTAGAGAAGACCTTATCTCTCGGTCAGCCCCCGGGGACATGGTTCGGGACTTGAGTATCTGTCCTCACCCCTGTGGCTAATTAGCCTATTGTTACTGTGGCCACTAACATGGATGACTCCAGTGGGATGGAAGGAATCCATCATAAGGGAAAGAGGTTGGAAAAAGGGAAAACAAAGGATCCTGTCAATGATAAACTGGAGGGAAAGGGGCCCCTAGCGGTTTCTCATAAACAACTGTGGCAAGATCCAATGTCATCTGGGACCCCCAAGAGAAAATCCAGACAACCCAATTCAGTCTCGTTAAGCCTATGAAAACTGTCACCAAAGGGAAACTAGGTGACTCGCTTGAAAGAAAGCTCCAGAAAGCCAGGTTTGTTGCCAAATGCACCTTGGCTAATGGAGGAATCTCAGGAGTGGATACCACGACCCTAGAGAAGGGGCGTTAGGTCAACATGGCCCTTTAGTTTGTGCAACAGGGGGCCTTCAGAAGCCCTGTGCAGATTTCACCATTACTGGTCTCACAGACTGTATGGGCTCTAATAGACCTTGGAACGGAGTGCACGCTCACCTATAGAGACCCCTCGAAATTTCAGGGAGGCACAAAGGCTGTTGATGATTACGGGGGGCAAACTATCCAGACAAACCAGTCTCTACCTACACACCTGTGGGCTCCCTCCCCACTGTCTCCCAGCGCGTATTTCCCCCATTCCTGAGCATATTTTGGGCGTAGATGTTTTACAGGATCTGGATCTAAATAAGGGGAATTCAGGTTGCATAACTGAGTCATGAAAGCCCTCATTGGGGGTCCCCCAAAATGGGAGTCCTCACAGCTGCTGGTTCCCGTAGAGTAATAAATGTAAGACCACATAAGCCACCAGAAGTGGGGGCATGGCAAGGTTCCTGCCTCCATGAGAGAATTAGGAAAGGTCAGGGGAATCCGGCCCGCTCAAAGCCCGTTCGGTAGTCAGGCTTGGCCTAGGGAGAAATCTACTGCGACCCGGCCGATGACAACAGATTATAGGAAACTCAAAGTTATCCTCCCCCCCACCCCGCAATCCATGCCATGGTGACTAAGACAGCTTTATTGTGAGGTCTTAGTGGATGCTGTGATTTTTCTCTATCCTTGTGTGCTGGACCCGCAAAATATGGAACGAGGTGCTGAGACGTTGAGAGTGCCAGCGTAATGGATGGGAAGTAAATAAGGGATGGGAACTCAGCTCTGTATTAGGGAAGATCTGCAGTGGGATGCAAGGCCGTTTCATTCCTCAAATTTTCATCTACATTCCTTCCCTGCAGAAGTCGCTAGAGCAGTCCTTGCCGGATCCCTCAAGAACGAGGAACAGTGAAAAGCCAGGGGCTGTACTGGCCAGTGTGTCGCTGTTTCTGTTGTAGCTGGGCTGGTACAAGTCCCCTCCCACTGTCTGGCCCCAGGGTCCTCACAGAGGAAAGTGTGTGAAGACTGTGTGAGCCATGAAGCTGTTGGAGGTGCAGTGTAGGGGGGCTGACAACACGGACCCCACCTCTGGCCTTCCATTCTGTTCTTGTGCCACAGTGACCTCCCACGGGGCTGGCTATGTGTTCCGGGCCCCATGGAGGTTCATGTGTGCCCGGACCAGAATGTAAGGGGGTTTGCTCTCCTCTTCCCTAAAGTGCTACACAGAAGACCCCACTTCACATAATTACCCTGTGACCTCACCACTGTGCCCCTCACTCCATAAAAGCTGAGGATTATGGTCCAGATGGGTGAAGAATGGGGGCAGAGAATGGCCAAGGACACTGTCCACTTGGTCTGCCCCCCCCCGTTAGTAAGTTACTCTGAATAAAACTCTGAACACGGTATGGAAGGGCTTGCTTTGGTCTTGGTCTCAGACTGCCTTGTCCGTCTGGAGGATGCTTTTCTGATCCTCTTCCACGTTCTAACAAGTGGGCTCTTATGCTACTTACCGATGAGGGTTTGGGGGAGCAGGTTCCCTTAGAATGGGCCATAGATGGGTTAAGAAGTGTTCAGTGATCCTAGGACATGTAGGCAAGTCATGATGTCTCAACAAACTCCAGGTTCCTCATTTGGAAAGCAGGTGGTTACAGAGCTTAAATGAGTCTGCGAAAGAGCCCACCATAATCTGACTGACCCCTTCTCTCCATCCCCCTGGCCACTTTCTTAACCCCGCCCTTGATCTCTTACCTGGACTAATCCAGAAGTTCAGCTAGGCTCTTGGCCCCCAATTCTGGACCTAAACCCCATTGGATCAAAGTGATTTTTCCATGAAATTGCTGTAGTGAGCTTCTTAAAATATAAATATGAAAAAATAATTAAAATATATAGATTTGAAGGACCACGTGCTGGGGAGGCCGTGAGAATCTGGGCATCTTCTGTTTTACTGATGGGACTGTGTATCCCTACAATTCTAGGGAAAAGTGAGCTACCAATATCAAAATTGTGAACCCCATAACCCTTGATTCTGCATTTCCACTTCTGACAAGCCAGTGGAAATGAAAACACCCCTACGGGATCCTACACAAAGAAGGCTATCATAACTTCTTAGGTGTCCATATAATTGTAAATTACCTAAATATTCCACAACAAATAGTTAGATAAACTATAGCCACACACTGGAAAATCATACACACTTTAAAGAACAAATGCATTTCATTTCTATTGACTAGGAAACCTAGCACCATGAGCAAAGCAGCTCGCTTAGTAAAAGGTAGGATTATTTTTTGGAAAAAAAAAAAGTACATAGTGACATAGAGGTGTAGTTGTTTGATGAACATGGAAACAGATGTAGAAAATTCCTGTAAGGTATCTCAGTAAGCCTCAGTCACCTGAAGGGTTTGTAGTAGATTGCATTTTTTTCTTCCCATTTTTAAAAAATTGAGACTGATTGACCTCTAACCTGAGTGTCAGGCGTATAACATATTTGATACTGTGGTGATCATTTTGCAATAGATGTAACTATATATGGTAATGGGTGGTAAGACTTACAGTGTCTTTTTCTTGTGATGAGACCTTTTAAGACCTCAGCAACTTTCAGATCTACACTACAGGATTAACCGTAATCAGATGGCATCTCTAGCAAGCATGCGGACACAGCCCGTGCGGCTGTTCCAGGGAACACTCTTTGAGAACTACCTGTATAGAGGTGTAACAGAAATGGGGTGGGAGAAATCATGGTTTTCTTTCGATAACTTCACATTCTTTCACCGATCTCAGCACATTTACATAACTTTCCAGTTTTCAGGAGGAATGTGATAATATTCCTAAATATTATCACATTAGGGGGAGGATTCCTAAAAAATGAAAAGAGATTTGCTGTCCATGTTCTTCCATTTTTGAATCCCTTTGAGTGCCTCCCTGTTGCACACAGAATAAAGTCCAAGCTCCTCAGTGTGGCGTCAGGGCCTCTTGGGATTGGGTCCCTACCTGTGCCCTCTCACCCCCAAGCTGTCCGGCGGTACGTGGTCCATCTACTCTGCACTGCACAAAGCCACCCACCACTCCAGAGTGTGCCTGGCCTTGCTGGTGTAGCTGCCTTTGCAAGGGGCTCAGAGGCAGGGCGGACTTGTCCTTGGATCCCCAGCGTGAAGGGCAGGTCTGTGCAGAGATAGTAGGTGCTCACTAAATCTTGTTGCATGGAAGACCAATGCATGGACAGTAAAGCACCCAAAGCAAGCTGCTGAATGAGCGCCACCTCTCGGGACTGCCCCTGCTCTGCCAAGTGCCTCCCGCCCCCCACCCCCGCAAGGGGCTGGGTGGTTACTATGGTTCCCAGGTGCTGTGCATTAAGGAAATGCCCACAAGAGCAAACACGGGGCAGAATGGGCAGGTGTGGGCTGAGCCGTCTGGGCTCTAGCCGCACCTGCTTCGCCTCGAAGCTCTTCAGCCCCTCCTCAGTCTTCCTGAACCCGCTCAGTCTCAGTGGGTAATGGTAGAGAGAAGATCGAGGGCGTAGGGAGGTCCCAGCATGGGACTTCCCAGGGACTGCATCAGGACGGATGCTCCTGTTTCCTTGGAGCAAGAGTGTGTGTGAACGCATGGGTCCCAGGGATGAACGCGTGTGGGCAGGCGCGTGCTCCTCTGTGATTAAGCCTCCTATCTGTGTGGTACTTCACAGTTTATAAAGTGTTTCATGTCCATGATCCCATTAAGCCCCCCATGAAACCCTGTGACTTATGCAGAGTATTATCATTTCCGTTGTTCTAATGAAGGAAAATAAGTCTCAGGGAGTTAAGTGCCTCGTTCAGGATTACGCCTTGAGGATGGGCAGCCTCGAGGGACCCAGTTCAGGAAGTCCTCCTTCCAGGGACCCAGTCACCTCTCTTGCCATGGTGCTGCTCCAGGGTCCTCCTGCCCTATTAAGCTCATCCCCCATGACGGTGGTGGGATTCTGTGATCTAAATATACTTGCTCTTTGATGATGGTTCCTGATGGAGCTTCTAAATCCTTTGGAATGTCCAGGGTCTTAAAAATATCTTTGTATGCTAATGAGAGTACTGGTGTCAGGGAGCCCCCAGATAGCTTCAGGACGGTGATTCGGTGACTCATTTCTTTTTTAAGATTTATTTCAGAGTGAGAGGGTGTGTGAGCGGGGCAAGGGGACAGAGAGGGAGAGAGAGAATCCCCAAGCAGACTCCCCACTGAGCACAGAGACCGATGTGGGCTCCTATTGAATCTCACCCCTCAAGGTGATGCTATTAGAAGGTAGAGCTTTCAGGAAAGTTATTAAGTCATGAAGGTGGAGCCCTCATGATGGTATAGGTGCCCTTCTATGAGGCATTCTAGAAAGTTCCACTGCCCCTTCCACCATGTGAGGATATGGTAGAAAGCCATCAGTGAGCAGGAAGTGGACCATTCCCCAGACACCAAGTGTGCTGGCATCTTGGTCTTAGACTTCTCAGCCCCCAGAACCATAAAACATTTCTATTGCTTCTAAGCTATGGAACCTGATTTTATTTCCTTCTCCTTTTTTTTTTTTTTTTTTAAATGTGTAGCAACTGGAACTGACTGAGACACTCTCCTTTTCCCCTTTCTTTCAGCCTCTGGCTCCTTAGAAGGGGCTGGTGGAAAACGCAAGGGTTTTGAAGCTAGGTAATCCGGTTGGATCCTGCCTTCCCTACTAACTACCTGTGTGATCTAGGCTAGTCTCTTATCTTCTCTGGGACCTATTTTCTTCTTGAGTGAAGTGTGCATGACAGTAATAGTACCAAGCACAAGTTTATTGTGAGGATTAATAAGATAAGGCTCCGAACCCGGCACCTGGAAGCTAGGTCAAGAATTTGAGTTCTCTTCCCTCCTATACATGACTCTGCTCTCTATCCCCTCTCGCCAGATCTCAGAACCACCGCCGACCCGTGGAAAACCGAAGGATCATACCTGTGTTTATTTGCATTTATCTTGCCTTTTCAAAATGTGTGGGGAGCAGGGAGGAGCAGCCCCCTCCCAGGGTTGTGGCCACGGGGATGAATTGATGGTAGATGTCAGGAGAGCAGAAGGGAGGGCTCCCAGGGCAGCTACATGAATTTCCTCCTGTCTACCTTCACAGGAACATTCTAGAACCTTCAGATCATCTTTGATTCCCTTTTCACCCTTCTCCTAGATTTAATTTGTTGTTCTCTCTACAGATATTTGAGTGCCTACTATGCGCTACTTCTACATCCTTTGCTTCAAACACATCCCTCCTGTGACTTTGTCTGAAGGCGACCCTCCATTTATGGGCTGCCTACAACATAAGCCAGGCCTACTGTGTTGGCTGCCTCCTCCTATCCCCTCTGTTCTCACAACCACAAAGGAAGGATGATCTAGTATCCTTGTTTTGCAAGCTGGGGTCCTGGGGCTCAGTGAGGCTAAAGGGGCTGGCTGGCATCCCACAGCTAGTGAGTCAGGAGCCAGAATTCAAACCTATAGTAGCCTTGTTTTGTGCTAGGACTGCTGCAGTAGCATCCCCACTCTTCCCTGCCCTACTCATGCTTTTCTCCTGTACATTTCCAATCATCTTCTGGTGCTTGCCTTAGTCTGCAGGTGGAGCCATAGCTCTCCAAGCAGCCCCTGTGCTTTGCATATGCAAGTCGGCATCCCTTTTCTGAAGAGCAAAATGAACCCTCCCTTCCTCTGTGAGGCCCTTCCTAACCCCCTGGAGCAGAATCAGTAGTTCTGTTTGCTATTCCCACACTTGCCTCTGATTCTCCCATATCACCCATCCTATAGAGTATGGTCACTCTTTTGCATTCCTGGCTGAGTCTTGTGTTTCGGTGTCTCCTGTAGTCAGTGTATGGCACACAGAATGTTCTAGATGGATTTGAGCGGAGTTACCCAAACTATCAGAGCTTCCTCCTACACACTCCCTACCTGGGGCTGCTTTCCGGGCACTGCTTTTTGTGAGACCCATGCCCACGTACGCCCCATCAAGACCTCTCTGGGGTGTCATTCTTTCAAGAACTAAGACTAAGACTTAAGAACTTAAGACTAAGAGCCAGGAGTCCTCTGCCAGGTCTTGGCCCCACTGTTGTCTTACCCAGGGATTGTGGCAGGTCTCTGCTGCCCTACCACTCCCCATCCCTCTGAGCACCACCCCACCACTGAAAGAAGCAACTGGAGAATGTACCCTGGCTCCCCAGAAATTCCTGTGGGTTCGGATGAGGTAGGAATCACCCAGACAGATGGATGCCGGCCACGTGTGGATTTGGAGATAAGCACCACATCCACAAATCACAAGGATGCAAATCACAAGGGAGGACATCTTCCAGAGAGCAGGTCTCTGTGCCCCCTGGGGAGGGCTGTAGGCTTTTTCTGCAGGTGGGAGGAGCCTTCCATTCCTCCGGTCCTCCAGAACTGGGGTGACGACCTTATGCTCACATTCATGGAGCTCGCTTTCCCAGGCTTTGTAAACACTGTTAGGAAGACCCCTCACTGCCCTGAGGGTGGTCCCTTTACCCCTCTCCCCTCCCTGAAGAGAAAAGGGCTTGCAAGGGGCGTATCTGTCACCAGAGAGCAAGGGAGTGGAGGTAGGATTTGGGTCCCTCTCCGAGGAAAGGCTTAGGGCCCAATAATCTGACAAGCCTGAGGACGGCTGCTGAGGTCCTGGATAGGAGACTAAACCCAGCAGAGGGCAAGGAAGAGAAATGTTCGCTCCCTGCTGGTTTCACCCTGCCTCTGGGCTTGGCTTGAGAGACACGCTCTTCCCAGCCGGCTGTCCATTGAGTGCTGCCTGATTTTTGTCCCCGAACATACATTTGTCCCTCTCTGGGCAACTTCTCCTGCCCTCCCGCCCCCTGGCCCCAGTTCCTTTCTGGCAGCTGTGGACCAAGACTCTCCCTTAACCAAACTTTGGTGAGGCTCCTCAGCGTATTCTTGTCTACTAGACCATGACCTTGGGCTTCTGAGTGTGTCCTTGCAGAGTCCAGTTGCAGCCGGGATCCTGCTACACCCGTTTAGGGAGAGGCCCCCCCATACCTGCTCCTCCAAGCTGCCTTCAGCAAGAACCACCCCCCCCACACACACACTGCGGTGTCACTCTTGGCAATTTTCTACCCACCGCTGACCCCCTTACTTTGGCCCTTGGCTACACCTCTGCACTGGTCCTTGCTGTATTCAGACTTAAGTCTCTTTCCACTATCCTGATAGTCCTGATTAAAGCCTTCCTCCTCCTTCTAAGAGTGTCAGGATCCTTTTTTTTTTTTCTCCCTTTAGCACTGCCCCCACATCCTGAGCATGGGCAGAGGCAGAGACGAGCAAGAGTGAGTGAGTCATCTCACACCTTCCCACCCTTGTCTGTCTTTGGTCCCGACTGGCACCGTGAGTGGGAGGTACCGCAGGAATCCGAGTGGGGCTCAGGGCCTCAGGACCCCCCCCACAGGAGAGGGCAGGGCAAGAATGAGCTGCTCCCTGAAGAACAGGCTGCCTCGGGGCGGGTATCTCACTGGTAACGAGCTGCCAGTCCGTGTAGTACATCTCGGTTTCCCCCATGTGCTCCCATGTACAAGGAATGGCGTACTACTCTGTTGACTTTCTGAAGCAAATGAAATCTGACCTCGAGTCCCTTCCTACCAGGTTGGCCAAGATTCTTCCCGACCCTTTCTCTAGGGCTGAGGTCATTCTCAGAGCAGGCATTGGTCTTCTGGTCCCCGCTGGTTCCATTAACCTCCCCATTACCAGACCTACATGACCCTGGAGGAAGGGGACGGGGCTGTGTTGCTTTTGCAACAGTCTGGAGGACAGGAAGGGGATCTTGCTGGTGTCTGTGGACACAAGAAGCCATGCCCTCTGAGAGCCTCTCTGCTGATGAGATTAGAAATGCCCCTGCTTCCCGTGTTTCCCACAAGCCCTCTTTCTTCCTTCTCTGTGAAGGCCTGATGTAATCTGTCCAAGAAACCAAGGGTGGACGTTGTCGTCTTGGTGACCCCTCTTGCCTGCCTCTGAGCAGGCCTTGGAGCAGGTGGCCAGCCTTCATAAGAGGAGGACCACCACCTCCATTTTCCCCCCCGGGGTCCTGAAATGTCACCTTCGAAGGTATTCAGGTGGGGGAACCATCCTGTACACTTACCCTCACCGCCCCCCCACAGCCAAGGGCTTGGCCAAGGCTTAACAACTCCCCGTATTTGTTTATAGAATTTGGAATGGGGAAACGGTCCAGAGAGAAGATGAAAATACTAAACCTCTTGCTGGGGCCGAGCCAGCACCCAGTCCACCTGCCTGTCTTGGGAGGTGAGGGTGCACTGGGGACTTTCTGTGGGGGCTGGAGTCTGGCAGGGACCTCTTGGGTCCCCCCCCCAGTTCCAGGGGGCCAAGGAGTGCTTGCCCGCCCAGCATATGCTGGGGCTGTGCCTGGGACCCTGAGTCTGCACAGGAGGGCCGGGAGGGAGTGGCTGCGCGCCCACCCACCTTGTGCACAGGATGCTAATGAATGAGGCATCACAATGCCGGTCCCCTCCGGGGCCCCAGGCTCCGATCACATCTCCATTAATACACTCCTGGAGTTCATTGTGATTGGCATCGCTACAATAAACAGTAAATGAGTGAATAATAATTGGCCATCTATTTGAAAGTGTTACTGAGGTTGCCATGGCAATCACACCTTTTATTAAGCTGCAGCTGCTGGGACTGAGGTGGTGGGAGGGGGGCCTCCCTGAGCGCCCTGCGGGGGGTCTGGCCTGCTGCGTGACCTTTCCCAAAATCTCTGGAGTCCAGGGGCCAGATCAGGGGGCACTGCCCCCTTTTTTTTTTTCCTTTCCTTTCTTTCTTTTTTTTTTTTTTTTTTAATTACCATCTCTGGGGCATTTGGAAAGCCTCCTTTAATCCCCAACTAGCAATAAAAATGTCTCCCTCTTGTCTTTTCCTCAAATCCTTAAGGATTGAGGTAGGGGACAATGTTTCACTTTTGCCCTGAGCATTACCCGCCCTGCCACCCCAAACTAATAGTAAAAATGAAAATTAGAAAAATTCCAAAAAATAAAACTCATTTTAGGGGCAAAACTTATATTCATTTTATTTTAGAATGATTAAAATCTTACAGCTAAGGTGCTATTATCCTGTCTTTATTATTCCTCTCCCTACCCACCCTCTACCAGTGAATTCTAAATCCTTCTATGCAAGGAAGAGATTTTAATGTGAAACCACCTAGAATATCAGATCATTGTAATTCCTGTCCACCAAGAGCAAGCGGTACAGTATCACATGTAAGAATGTAAGACCCTTTTTCTGCATCTGGGGGCCATACCGTTTCACACACATACAGAAAAGAGATTCAGGACTTATTCGCTTTTTGAGTCTTGCTGAATTCTAATCTCCATGTCGCAGGATGGAGAGTGCAGGACCACAGAGACACCAGGAACCCCCCTTGATTTCCATGGATTTTTAAAACCAGTAGCTTATCCTCACACTTGCTCAGACCTGTCTGCCTGCTGTGGCCAGAGCCCGTCAGGTTGGGAGATTGTCACAAAGCAGGGAAACATTAACTTTAAAAAAATATCTTTTTCCGACAAAAGGTATAGGTTCGATTTTCTGTGGTTTATTTCCAAATACTTCAGCATGGAGTGTGACTGGAGTGGCCAAATTTGGCAAATAAAAATACAGAACACAGAGTTAAATGTGACTGTCTGACAAATACCAAATATTTCCTGGTAGAAGTATGTCCCCGATACTGTGTTTTATCTGCCAACCCTACCGGGGAGCTATCCTTTTGATCAGAATTCTAGGGGGCTGTGACCATGGGAAGAATCTTGATCGGGAAGTACATCTTCGGGAGTGGGAGAGTTGACATTTGAAAGCCCTCAAGCAGAAACCACACTCTCTGGGCCACAACAGCAAGATTTTCAGCTGTTTTTCTCTTACCAACACCAGAGGCTTTGCTAATTAGCATGATGGATGTTAGAAATGGTTTTCCTCGAAACAAGGAGGGCGTGGAATCTGTGTATTGGCCAGAATGTCCGACGGGAACCCACCCTGCCCTGCTTGGGTACACGTTTACCAAGCCCAACGGTAGCTCGTGTTCTTTGGAAGAGCACTCCTAAGATTTTAGACCAGTTCTATTTATAGCCACTCGCCGGAATCTCAAACCTGCCACCTAACCCACCACCAGAGTATTGCCACATCTTCCTGCCACACGCTCTGCTCAGAGCCTGGAACTTCCTCGTTTATTGGAAAGTTGTTTATTGGAAAGACCATTTGCTGGAGGTCAGCTTCCGAATAAACGTTTGCAGGCACCAGAGAGTCCTGCCTGAAAGTGGTGTTTCTTGTAACATAACCCGCCCCCCCCCCCCAAGAGCGCCTGGCCTTCAGCTACCTAGGGAAGGCCTCAGATTGGTCAAGGGTGGTTCCTAACAGGATCTTGCAGGAGCCACGGTCGAGCCTTGGTTCTCCGTGTGGGACTAAGAAATGGAGGATGTGGAAGAATAGGAAGGGCTGAAAGGAGGAGTGATGGGTCCCTTGGGAGCAAAAATTACATTCAAGGAATCTTTTATTTTATGGATTACCATTTTAACCATTTTAATATTTATTCATTTATTTGGCCTTTTTTTTTTTTCTTTTTTTAAATTTGACAGAGACACAGTGAAAGAGGGAACACAAGCAGGGGGAGTGGGAGAGGGAGAAGCAGGCTTCCCATTGAGCAGGGATCCTGATGTGGGGCTTGATCCCAGAACCCTGGGATCATGACCTGAGCGGAAGGCAGATGCTTAAGGACTGAGCCACCCAGGCGCCCCTTTAACCATTTTTAAATGTACGATTCAGGGGTGCTAATTCACAGCGTGGTGGCAATCTTTCTCATCATCTCTCTGACCTGGAGTGACCGTGGGATTTGGACTCCGAAGGTGATCCTGAACTTGGCTATCCCTGTGTGACCGTGGGCAAGTTGCTCAGCTTCTCTGAGTGACCTCTTCCTTATTTTTAAATACAAACCTCTTTTTCTGCTTTTGTTGTGAAAATCAAAGTAAGATATGTCAAGGAGCTTATAAAGTGAAGGACCGTGTCACATATTACTTGGGTTCTTGTCCTTACTGTAGGTATCAGAAAATGCCAAAAAACAAAAAGCCTTTTCCCATTTTATTCCAATGCTGCTGATTTCTTCTGTTGTCAAGGTTTTTGCCCATTTCTCAAACGCCATTATATACAAACACCTTGAGGCTCAGTATCTTGTAGCTCAATTTATTACAAAACTTTGAAATATTTAAAGGTAAATTCAATTAGTAAAAGTGTAATTACTGCCTGAATAAACTATACGTTAAATTTTAATATGCCAAAGAGGATCATTTTATGAGCAGAACAAGCTCTATGTTATACATTTTTAATGCTCGTAAACTAACAAAGTGACATGCGATCCATAAAAGACACTAAAAAAATTACCTTGTTCCTTTTCACACCCCACCCCACCCCGAATCTCCATCCTGTCCTTAGCCAGAACAAACGAACCCATTTTATTCACGGGCTTCAACAGTTCCAGGCATCCTGCATGCTTAATTACGCCCATACTTTGCAGCTTCACTAGTCCAACCAGGCCAACTGGAAGAAAGACGCCATAAGGGGTTAGGACCCAGGGTTCAGCAGAGGAGGGAGTAGAGGACATTTGCAAAGAAGCTGCACTTTGCACCAAAGGAGCTATCCTTTTGATAGCTAGGATAGCTAGCCTGCAGCGACACAGTTGAACTGACCTCTGCCCAGCGTTGGTCCTGGCCTTGAGCTCTTGGAGGTGCGTGCGTACGTGGGAGGGCAGAGGTGCTTGCTCTGAGGGGTGGAGCAGGGTGGGGTGGGACGAAGCAGGTGGAGCAGGGTGGGCTCTGGTCTTCAAAGATGCCAGGGGACTCTGCAGCTGCCTCTTTCCCAGCACGCTCTGCTTGTCAACAGCCTTGAACCTGGGCCAGCCCAGGGGAAAAGGCAAGAGAGGAAAGAAAGGATGGAGTGGGTCCCCCCAAAGCAGCTCCTCCCTTGCCCGTCCACACTATCTAATTTTCAGCTGGGCTTCCAGCTCACAGGAGACATGAGGCTCCGAGTTGGCCAAGCTCTCACCCGCAGGTTCCCAGACACTTGGAGGGCCAGTGATTACCTGGTAATTACCCCATTTATTGCCTCATTACAGGTGGCCACCTTTGGGCAGGCATTTCCCTGGAAAGGTCCCTTCCCAGCACCAAGTTCTCAGCACCTGCAAGGGAACAGGCAGGCCCGCTGGACCCTGCTGCTGGAGCCCTGCTCCATTATGCTCCCCTCCAAGACCCCCTCACCCCGCCCTGGCTTGCTCCGAGGCTTGGCCCTGCTCCAAGGCCACCGCCTCCACTTCCCCTCCTGGTTGGCAGGGCCCGTGGGTCACACCAGAACCACTGCCTCGTACTCAGCATCGGCCCAACTCCCAGGCCCTCCCAGGTCACAAGGGCGAAGGCCCTGCTGGAGTCTCGGGGTCTGGACCTCCTCTGACGTCCCCATCTCTCTCACACTGTGGCTGCAGGTGCGTGGTGTGTGCAAAGGGCCTGTCGGGTGTCCCATAGATCCCAGGCCGCTTGACCCCTCCCAGTTCTACCTGCTTCAGTTCTCACCCGGGGCAACCGTAAACACACCTCACATTCTGGTGAGTGGAACTTCGGGGACTGCTGCCTGGGGAGCAGGCCTTCGAGATGGGGAGGCAAGGTGTGCCGACGCTCGTATCTTCCAAATAAGTGACCTGCAAAATGGACTTGGTCAGAGGACAGTGGGGCTGGAAAAGAGAACTTGGGAATATTTATTTATTTATTTTTTAACGGAATACAAAGGAGTAAATCCTTTTCTATTTTTCCGGGAGGATGGGGGAAGATGGGACTTGGCATGGACTCGTGGCCCATAGCTCTGGAGGGACTTTGGGGCTCATCTAGTCTATCCCCTTATTTTGTAATGGCAAGCTAGAAGCCTGTAATGAGGCGGTGACACCCTCCAGCAGATCACTAGGAAACCGGTCCCTTCAGCTGCCAGTCTAGGGATGCCCCCTCTGTGGGCAGCGTCCTGTTTTCCATCTTCCAGTCCATTGTTTTCGTGTGCTTGTCCCTGCCTCCCCTGCTGTGGCATTTGAGGTCATCTTGTCTATTTACCTATGGCTTGTGAAAGATCCCGGACTCCTGCGGTGGCTGGCCTAGGCCTCCATGATCCCCCTGCTTTCAACAGTTTTTTTCCTGTTGAGCCTGGGGCGCTGAAGGACTCCCATTCTCTTACAGATCCCCCCCCACACACACCCGCCCAGCAGGACACTCCGAAGGGCTTCCTGTCTGTTCACCTCCCTGAGCATGTCCTCCCTCCTCACACTTCCAGAAAGAGTCCTCTTGCCTCAAAAAACACCCCTTCTAGGAAGCCCGAGGGAAATCTGAGCCAGGCCCGCTCCTGGCCTCCCTGTAAGGGCTTGACGAGGGCCTGGACCAGCAGGAGTGCGGGCTCCTGTTTGCACATGCTCTGCTCCCGAGTGCAAGTGCGGGGTGGGACCAGGCTCTGGATCTTATTGTCTGCTGCTTCGTCTCTATGGAAGCTCTCGTTGCTAAGTTACAGCCGCCCCTTGCACAGGCCTCCCAAGCTGGGGAAGGGGAGGTGTACAGATGGCGTCAGGGTCCTATGCAAGCAGTGCTTGAGGCCTTGGGCCAGAAGTCTTTGTTTAGGAGAAGGCCTTTATCTCCTCCATCTGTCCAACTAATATTTATCGAACACTCCCTATGTGCCAGGCTCCATGCTAGGCAGCGAGGAGGCAGGCATGAGCCTGCCTCTTCACTCATATCTGGCAGCCCACTCCACTCTTTGTTAACTACGCTCCAGATCTCCAGCTCCCTAAGATAAGGACAGCGCCGGACACCGTATGTTGATCGCTGTAGCCGGGCACTGTTCTAAGGGCTTAACGCTTACCTACTCATTGGATCCTCCCTACTGTGTCGTAAGGTGGTGATTCCAACATTATCCCCATTTTATGGAGGAAAACGGAGGCACAGAGATGGGAGCAGTCATTTACGTGGGCCGAAAACTAGGATTAAAACCCGGATTAAACCCAGCACGTCTGATTCCCAAGGATGTCCTTTGAGCCATAAATTCTGCTGTTGTGGTCTGCCTGTGTTTGGAGCGAGGGGAGGCAAGAGGAGGTGGCAAGCGGGCGGTGAACACGGTCGCAGGGTTTTTCAGAACCGAGAGTGGCTGTGAAAACAGCCGGGATCAGGGCAGAAGTGGGTGGAGATGGGCCTGGCAGGAGGCCTGTGCGTGGGGCCAGGCGAGAGCTGGTGGAGAAGGAACCACATCGGGGGCATTGGCTTGGGAAGAATCGGACCCACAAAGAATCATGTCCACGTTTATGGCCTAGGTTGAAGTTCTTATTTTCCAGTGTCTGCTCTCAACTATGTTCTTTTTCTGCCCTTTGGCACCTTAGACAAAGTCTTTAATTTTATGGTCACCTTTGGTATTTGAAAGACTCAGTCCAGTCAAGTTTAACATTCAAATCCCAATCAGGCTCGAACTTCATCTGTTCCACCTTCTCCAACACTAACCAGGCTTTGGACTTGGAGCGGAAATGAGGTATGATCTCACCTTTCCTAGTTTTCCGGGCTTCGGTACCTTGTTTGGTGCAGAGGGGCTGAGTGTGGTTAGGTCGCAGGGTGGACACCTCCTTGTCTTTGTGCTTCTGAGTCCATTCCTCTGGCTGAAGGCTGGAGGAGCAGCTACGGCCACCGTGAGACCCGAGGATGCCTTCCTGAGCCTTGTCCTTCACCAAACACCCAAGAAATACATGCAGATTGAGCCAATGACAAAAACAAACTCAGGAATGCCTAAACAGACGTATGGTCCTGCAGGGGAATATCTGAAATGAACGCTCCAGAAGGGCAGGTTCTCCATGTGTCTTCACCTGGTTTTGGTCCCCTCGGTGTCTAGACAACAGGAGACTTCAGAGGTGGTTTTTGATGGTGACGACTCTGGCCTTCAGTGCCCCGTGGTCCAACCCATATCTCCAATTTTAATTTCCCTGCACAACTTTCGTCCCTTCCGTCAAACTCCTTGCTCTCCGGTACGTTGGGATATCTTTGTGTGATGTTGCCTGTATGTAGGGGCTGAAGGGAGGCCTCTCCCAAGAATCTGTAGATGAGGAAACGAGGATTGTCTGCCGACAATTCAGCTTCAAGATCTGTGCAGAGTGGAGAGCTGCAACGTCACCTTCAGGAGACGGCGCGGTTCCCTGGGTGGCCATGCCTGACAGTAACCTGATTGAATGAATTAATACACCTATAGGAAGCATGTGTTAGTCTGAAGTCACACTGCTCAGCCGTGGTACAAAAAGGAAGGAGAATCCCCAAGGCAGTGACCATACAAAGGAGACTGTGTGTGGGCCAGCAGACCCGTAAGGTGATGGCCAGCCCTGTTACGGTGAGGGAAGTGACCATCGTAGTTGTTCTGTTTCAGATATTTCTGTCTCCCTGGCTAGACCGTCTTTGCCAGGGAGATAGACACATCGGTTCATCTTAGCATGATGCCATTATATATTAGATACGTCTACTTGTTTTCCTTATTGAGATAGTGCTTCATGCGTTTCTTACAGAGTAAGACCTCCACAAATATGAGCTATTATCAGATGATGAGTTGGCTTTCTACATGAGAGGCTGTACTAGTCAAACGAACAGAATTACTCTATCTCGGGACAATATAATTCTTGATTAAAAAATAAACTTGCATTCCAAGTTTAGACAGGCTAAATGTTGATAAGGCTCTGAAATAGGACTCTCTTCGGTGAGCTGAGAAAGTCAAGTGCTCCAGCTTACAGGGCTGGCCATCAAACCCTGGATGGGGTGAAATCTCTTTTTTTAAAGGTTTTGTTTACTTATTTGAGAGAGAGAGAGCGTGAGCATGTGAGAAGAAGGGTAGAGGGAGAGAATCTTCAAGCAGACTCCCCTGCTGAGCACAGACCCTGATAAGGGATTCCGTGAAACAAAGAGTAGGGCACTCTGACTGATCCCCCCCCCAGGAGGCCCTGGATGGGATGAAATCTTGATGGCCACCCCAGCTTCCTCTGTTTAAACCCCCCCCTCCTAGACGGCTCAGCTTAGCCACACCCACCACTGACACCAACAGTGTGAGCTCCCTTATCAAGTTCCTTTATACCTGCTCTCTGCACCCCCGGGACAAAACACAGGTGGGCGGAGGTAAACAATCCAAGTTAGGCATAGGGGCTTGTAAGTTACAGGCTCTAGAGGTGCACTAGCTCTGTGATTTTGGGCAAACTCCATCACCTCTCTATGCCTCAGTTTTCTTCTCTGTAAAATGGGTATCACAGCATCTACTTCGTTGGGGGCCAATGATGAATGCATGTAACCCACGACCTAGCGCGAGCTCAGTAACTGTTCATCGTTGTTGTTGGCTGAGCTCATGTCCTATCCCTGTGGCTCATGTGTGAGATCCCTTCAGCAGAGGCTCTGTCCATGGACTTCTATTCCTCCATTGATAAAATGGGAATTGCAGTAATAGTATAGGTTTTTTTGGAGAATAAGTTAGAAAATAAGCATGAAAACTCCATTGGTTCCTGTACGTACCAGGTGTTCAAGGAATCCCTTCCATTATTCTAACTTAGTATTATGGTGCAGATTTGCAGGTCTTCAACTAGTCCTGGGCCTTGACCATGATTGGCTTTGGACGTGTATGTGACTGTGGTCATGACCAGCCCTTCATAAAGTCTAGGATGCTGTAGCTCCCTTTCCTGGGGTGGTGGGAGCTGAGGCCAAGGGGCTCACTGCCTGACTCCCGGGAATTCCCAGGAACGTACTTCCGACTATAGGCATGAATTCTACTCCTCGCGTCCGAGGCACGCTCCCTCGTTCACCCTCTGAGGCCCAAGCAAATGTTCCTTCTTCGATCTTCCTGACTTTCTCCCTTCAATGCATATCCACTTACCCCTAACTCTTCCTTCCTCTAGCTTTTCATGTATGCATCATGGCAAGAGACAGACTTTTTTATTCATTCATTCATATGTCCTATATATATGCATACAGATGTGTTCTATATATATCTACATCTATATGTTTGTACTAGTAGGCAGAGACCATGCCTAATTCATAATTTACTCTCCAGCATCTAGCAGCAGCTTAACTGAGGTTATAGACAAGGCTAAAAGGACTGAAAAAATGTTCAGTACATGGGCCATAGGCTCCTTTCCCAATGCTGGGGTTGGGGGTTGTTCTAACCCACTGTATGCCTGAGCTAGGTCCCTGCTGTGACCAGGAGACCACCTGGGAATAAGTGTGTGACTCGGCAGTAAAGAAAGATCAAAATAAACTCGGGCCTTCAGACAGAGCCTGGCACTGAACAGACCTAAGACAGCTCTTACTCCTGAACACATGTGCGGGGTGGGGAGACCGCGCACAGCTGGGGACAGCAGGAACAGAGGTAGTCTGGGCCCTATTGTCCCAGCAGATTTCTTCTGAGAGGTGAAGGTTTCTGTCCTCTCCCTCCCCCCCCCCCCCCCCCCCGCCCCCGGAAACCCTGGAGAAGGCAGTGGGAGCTGTTTCTGTTTTTCCTTCGGTCCTGGGTAGAGGGAGGTAAGCACGGCCTTGATCTTCTGGACCCTCTGGCTTGCAGACGTCGGAGTGATCCAGGACATGGTGGGTTTTAGGACTATGGGGAGACTCATGTATTCACGAGTCTTAAGGAAAGGATCATTACTGATAAATAAACACAGGCATTGTTCTAAAGCAAAATTTGTGTTTTTCTCTCAAGGGTCCCGGGAAATCAACAAGCAGCCCACGTAGCTGAGAACAGCCAGGCAACCCCTCCCGACCCCAGATTACTGCTAATGATAAGAGCTGGAAGACCAGCTCCCTGCACATGAGGGAGGGGGGCTCTACCCCCTGAGGTTAGAGATGCGCTTCATCTTTTGGGATTTTCCACAATAGATTTATTTTTAGCAAGAAAAGACTTAAAATCTCAGCAACTCAGTACAACTTGTTTGCTTAAAGCAAGTTGCTTCTCGGGAGGGAGATGGAGGAGGAGGTTTGAGAGATCTCCTCTCTGACCACAGAAGGGAATATCATTTTGCAGAAGTCCCCAAGAGTCCTGATCCCGGCAGGCAAGCTTCTGGGGGGACCCCTCTGAGAAATAATGTTCTGTTCCTACAAGCCCCTCAACTGCTGTCTGCCCCTTTTTCCTTCCCGCTTTCATGGAGATATACTTGGCCTATTTTAGCACTGAATAAATTTTACGTACACAACATCATGATTTGACATACATATGTTGCAAAACAATTACCACCATAAGTTTTAACTTCCATCAAGTCGTATAGTTATACATTGTTTCCCTTGTGATGAGAACTTTTAGGATCTGCTCTCTTGTAGCTTTCAAATATACCATAAAACAGTATCAACTATAGTTCTCTTATGCATTATATTCCCAGTACTTCTAACTGGAAGTTCCTACCTGTTGACCCTCTTCCTTTAATTCCCCCTCCCCCAGTCACCCACATCTGGTAACTACATGTTTTGTTTTTTAATTTTGTTATTTTTTTTTATGAGTTGGGGGTTTTTAGATTCCGTAGGTCAGTGAGTTCATACAGTGTTTGTCTTTCTCCATTTGACTTATTTTGCTTAGCATAATGCCCTCAAGATCGACCCATGTCATTGCCCCTTCCTAAACTGAGGGAGTCTAGGACCTTATTTCCTGAAGACTGTCTTAGGGATCTACAGTCCCAGAATTGGTGGCTTTCAGAGAAAATACTCTGTAGTCAGAGGGGCTGGGAAATACTGCCCACTCTACTTCCCTTAGTTCACTCCAACTAATATTGCTCCTTTGTTTTTCCTCAAATATACCAGGCACATTCCTGCCTCAGGACCTTTGCACTTGCTGTTCATTCTGGTTGGTATACTGTCCCTCCCAATATCTGCACAGCTTTTATCTTCAATTCTTTACTCAGAATTACCTTTTTGGTGAAGTCTTCATGAGACACTTTTATGTCTCACTTGTTTTTTTTTTTTATTCTTTTCTTAGCACTCACCACTGACTTCAGTGAATTATGCCACTTTCTGTTCTTTAACTTAGGATTGCTGAATTCTATTTTAAGGGTCCCTGTGGCAGGGGAAAATAAACACAGCAAACTGTTCATTGGCTTTTAAAGCTTCCGTGGAAAGTAACACACCTCATTTAGGCTCCTATTTCATTGGACCGAACAAATCCCACGGCTACATCTAACTTCAAAAGGAAAGGAAAATGCATGGGGAACCTGAGCCTAAAAGGAGAGCTGGAATATCTGTCAGTACTTATGACTACTGTATCTGTTTCATACTCTTCAGTGGCTTTCAATGGCTCATCGGGTTAAGTCCAAATTCCTTTATAGAACTTTACAATCTCTGCATGATCTGGCTTTGCTGACCTCTTAGATTCACACTTCAGCTTAGAGGTCATTTCTTCCAGGAAACCCACCCTGATCCCTCTGCCTGGGTAAGGGTCTCTTCACTGGATGTATTTCCAGAAACTTGGAACTTCTTAGCACATCACTCCTTGATGGTATCTCTTACTAGAAGCTTCCCCGTGATCCATCAGTCAGTCTTAAAAACCCATCCAATTGCTCATGACCAATGTTTTAACAAAAGAAACAGGACATAATAGGACACACAATAGAATATCTTTGTAGTGAGGACTAGTCATGTTCTGTGAAACTTTTGTTTCAGTGTGTGTGTACATGTTCGCGAGAGTGCGGGCGGACTGGTCTTGTGTGTTGGGTTGACTTGTAAAATGTATTTCTTAATCTGGCTTGTGGTCAAGGACTGCACGTTCAGTAGGGTCTGGGACCACCTCCATTTCATCTATCCTGATTCCACAGTGCCCAGCCCTGTGCTTGCACAAAGGGACTTCACATTCTTCTCTTTAATTTATGAATGAATTCTCCGTGACTTGAGCTGTGCACGAAGCTTCATTAGAAGCAGGGTGTGTGGTTTGGGTTGACCGTGTTTCAGTCCTATTGTTCTTGATGAATAGAGGCCAGCTTCGATTTCCAGTGCCAGGACTACCCTCCCTTCCTGTGCCCAGCTAGACGGACAGCTCTCTGCCCATCTCAGCAGTCCTCTGGGCCTGGGCACAGAAGCCTGGAAGAGCTCTTTCTTTTAACCAAGACCCTGTTGGCTTCCTTCTTAAATCCAGTACTGTCCTTAGGCACAGGGGCAGTAAGTTGCTATAAGTAAGTTTAAGCACTAAATTTACTCTCGGGAGTCAGGAAAACAGGAGTTCATATACCATTTTGTTACTGGTTGCATGAGTGTAAGTGGGATGCCTCTCTGAGCGGAAATGTCTTCCTCTAAAATCGAGGAAAAAACCCTCTTTCTGAGTTGATGTAAGGATTGGAGAGGATGTTTATTATTCACCTCTGGCCATGTAGGCATTCAATAAATCATGGCTATTTATTCTCATTATTATTATCTTATTGACTTTTTAAAGTGCTTGAAATTCATGTACAAGTAGCTCCTTTGAGCGAAGCATCATTTACAACAAAAATGTGCTAGTTTCCCTGGGAGGGTTAAAGATCTGAAGTCATTATCAGTATCTTCAGTATCTCTCTCTCTTTTTAAAAAAGATTTATTTATTTTAGAGAGAGAGAAGGCATGAGCAGGTGGAGGGGCTGAGGGTAAAGGACAGAATCTCAAGTAGACCCCATGCTCAACGGGGCTTCATCTCATGGAGATCACAAGCTGAGCCGTAATCAGGAATGGGCGATGAACCCACTGAGCCACCCAGGACCCCCTTTAGTATCTTTCGTGACATTAAAGTACAGATATCTTAGTATCTGTAGTATCTTCATAGTATCAGTATCTATATTATGAGTATTTGTAGTATCGTTTTGCACCTGGGTGGTAGGACTATCTTTAGCATCTATAGTAGGAGTATCTGCAGTATCTTTTAGTATTTTTTTTAAAGATTTTATTTATTTGACAGAGAGAGAGGTCACAATTAGGCAGGCAGGCAGAGAGAGAGAAGGAGAAGCAGGCTCCCTGCCAAGCAGAGAGCTTTTAGTATTTTTATAGTAGGAATAACTATATCTTTTTCAACATAGGGTCAGCTGATCAGACTTTGCTAGGAGGAAAGGAAGAGAAAAGAAGCCTGGGGTGAGGGAGGAGTGTGGCCAGAGGACAGAGGAGGGGTCTAGATGTTCTATCCCATACAGGTGCCATCTCTTGCAGGAGGCGAATGCCGTTGATGCTCCGTCTTCGTGTCTGTTCCCCGCTGTGATATGTATCCCTTTTAGCAGGTCGGCCACAGCTTTGCCAGAGACAAGTGCAGAATAAAAGTGTAGGGCTTCTTGTTCAAAGAGGAGGGAAAAAAAAAGCTTTTGTCTTTCTCTCTCTGGGTGTGTCATGGTGTTTATTTGCTACGTACTGTGTGCTCGCTGGGCCGCGTAATACATGCAGGCAAATGCTGACCTGCCCTGGCACCAGGTCCTGGCTGGGACTTGGCAAGGGCTGTATGCTCCCTGGACCCTCCCGCACCTGCACCCTCTGGGGAGGGAGCTCTGAGCACCTTCCCTGGGGAGGCAGCTGGCAGGAGAGTCAGAAGCACGAAAGCTGATGTTCCAAGCCCCAGCACGTGCTCTGTGGTCCGGTCAGACTTCGCCTACAAACTCCACATTCAGAGAGAAAATGATCAAGAATTTTGGATGACAAATAGAGATCGTCAAATCCCAGGCATGGGGCTCCTTTCTGCACGCAGTGACCAGCGTGGTCACATGATGCCTGTGAAGCCAGCGTCGCTTCCTTGATCTCACGATCCCCGGCCCGGCCGCCGTCTGCCTCTGGCCCTCTCCAAACCTTCTGTCTTCATCCCAGGCACTGTTGGGTCCCGGGCAGAATCCCTAGAAGCTGCTGCCGCCCCTCCCTCCTCCTGATTCTCCCTACAGTGTGGCTAGTGGGGTGACCGTCCTCCTCTACCTGCGCAGCCTCGCGGTGGGTGCAGCTGGGAACCGGAGCCAGAGGAGAGAAGGTTCCCCCTCCCAGTGTGTCTGCAACTCCCGCTCCCAGCTCTTGTCAAGAGGTCTCCGAGTGAAAAACGACTATTTGTGCACGTTATTGATCACCTACCCGGGAAAATGACTGTAACCTTTCTATCTTGGCAACCACAGAACCCACCCCCCGCCTTGGCCGGGAGCAGCCTGGAGGTTTTGAGTGCCGGCCAGGGCTGGGGAAATGTTCGCCGTGGCCGGCCTGGCGGCCTGCTGCTTCTCTTGCTTTTCCTCTCCACCTGGAAAGGAAGAAGTGCTTGATGGGGAACAGAGCAGGTAAACTCGCAAGAGCCAATACACGGAAGCCTCAGACGGAGGCTTCGTCCACTGTCAGAAGAAAGCACGGCTGGAGGGCTGTGGAAGCCGGGTCAGAGCTTGGGATCTGGAACTCCTGCGCCTGGGTTCGAGTCCGGGCTCAGGTACTTTCAGCCTGTACGCCCCGACACTCTGTTTTCTTATCTGCGGAATATGTCTAGAAATATTTCCTGTTTCATCGTACCCTGGATGGGAGTGGCAAATGAGCTAATGTGCAAAGAAAGTGCTTCTCAAGCTGTAAAAATATTTGCCTGCCTTGTGGGAGGTGATATAGAAAAAGAACCCAATTCATGATGGTAATACTGGCTTGGGGTACTCCAGCCTTCTGGGTCCTATACTGTGCTTAAGAACAAAAGTACTAGTATTCTCTTGTTGGTGCAAAATACTGTTATTTCTATAATAGTAAAATAATAGGACTTAACTGTTATAATTTATATAATCTTATACTATTATGTACTAGTATAATGTTTGTATAATATCAATAAAATTTAAAGTAGGTTATTATATTCTAATAAATACCGAAGACTATTATTTCAGAAGTTGTAAAAATGTGAAATCGGAATTATTCACACCCTGAGGCATCTTGGGAGGGATTTCCCGCATTAGAACTTCTAATCAAGGAAGTGTTATTGAGAGAACATTTTGATTGTATCCTTCCTCCATTTAAAACTTTTCGAAGTATCTTTTTTCATTTTTATTCCCATTTCGCAGTATTACTAGTAAAGTCCAGTATTATTACTTATGTTAATGATTTCTATTTTTTCCAGAGCCAGTTTTGCTCTCCATGGGCTGCCAGAGGGGCCCTGAGGGGGCTGTCTGAGAATTGGGGTGGGACAGAGAATCTTAGGAAAAGTGTGAGGAGGAGGAAAAGGTGTGGGGAAGGAATTAGTGAAGAAGAGATAAGAGGTCCCCTCCTTTCCTCTCCAAGCTGGCCACCTCTCTGTCTTCCACACTCCCAAGTGGCATTTCCTCTGCCCCCACTTCCCTTGAATATACCGGGTTCCGACGTCACTTCTTTGGGGACTAGGACAAAGGACTCGCAGCGCTGGAACTGTCCAGCTTTCTATTGGAACGTCTGAAGATGAACTCATTGTTATAAACCTCCAGGATTCAATATAAAGAGGATTCATTGTGCTTTTTAAATTTTGCTATTGCCATCCCTGTGAATAACATGGGAAAATTGGGTGTCGGACAAAGTCTGCCGTATCTGTCACCTTAGCAAATTCCATCACCTTGCCAAGATTCGGTCAGTCTCCTTCTCTTTAAGATGGGAGTTAATGGGACACCTGGGTGGCTCAGTGGGTTAAGCCTCTTCCTTCAGCTCGGGTCATGATCCCAGGGTCCTGGGATGGAGCCCCGAATTGGGCTCTCTGCTCAGCAGGGAGTCCGCTTCCTCCTCTCTCCTCTCTGCCTGCCTCTCTGCCTACTTGTGATCTGTCAAATAAATAAATAAAACCTTAAAAAAAAAAACTGGTCTACTCCAGTGCTAAAATGTTTAAAATAAATAAATAAAATAAAATGGGAGTTAAACTGGGCTGTGGCCGCGGGTGAACAGCACCTTCCCGACGTGTTTTACGTGACTCTTGGTTCATGCTGGAGCTCGGTGAAGATGGGATCTCCTCCTTATCTATTCTCCGGCCTCACTGTTCCACCCTAGCCCCGAGAGCCATCTAATTAGATGAATCGCAGCGCGGTCCCCCCTCCTACCCCCAGACGATGTTTAATCACTCAGTCTAACATCTCCATTACACAGTGTTTGTGGCCACGGCTATGGTGGTGAATTGAATTCTCTGATTAACTGAGTGTTACTGAGAAAACCCCTTTTGTCCTCACCTGTGCAGTCACACATCTTTGTAAAAGAGAGTATAATCTGTTTTCCTGCCTTAGCAAGTAGGGCTAGAAACAAAACAGGCTCTCTGTCTTTTTGATGACTCAGTGCCCCTCTCAAAGCACCACACAGTCCTGAACAGCAAGGGCAGACAGTTCTGCACTCAGCGTATCCTGGCCTGGAAGATGGATTCCAGAATAACACACCCATTTTGTTAGCTTGCCAGTTCCCTCTCTCTTGAGAAAATCGAGAATCGTGAGCTATGGGAGTGTGTGGTCAGGGTGAAGGGAGAAAAGGCACAGGCAAGCCAAATTCTTAAACTAATGGAGGATTCCCTGTGTACCTTGGGGGCTGTGGTCATTTGAGAATTTCCTTTAGTTTGAAGGTCCTTGAGCTGTCTGTCCTAGCCGCACGCTCCCGGTTCCCACAGCCAGACCTGCCTCTGGGAAGAGCGGTGCAGCTCGATGCCCAGTTTCCTGGGGAGAGAGCAGGGAGGGCTGTGGGCTTCTAGAATTTTCCTCTGATGCACACATCCCAACAAGCAGAGGCTCCCTTGGCATGATTAGCCAGCGTCTGTATTTGTGCTGTTTTCGCATGTGTCATCCTCCCATTCCTTCTCCCACAAGGGTCCCCATTTTACTGGTGAAGAATGAGCAGTTCAAAGAAGCTGAAGGACTTGACTAAGGTGAACCAGCTGGGGCTGGGCTGTCAGATGTGTGAACTCCAAAGCAGTTTGATCCCCCCAGGCTATCTCTCTTTTATATTACAAATGTTATCCTATTTAAATATGTTTGGATCATCCACAGTGCAATTAGAATGACTTTGTGTTTCCTTGATAAGTACTTTTTATTTTTGATTTTTATTTAAATTAACATATAACATATTATTGGTTTCAGAGATAGACGTCAGTGATTCATCAGTCTTATAAAACACCCAGTGCTCATTACATCATATGCTCTCTTTAATGCCCATCACCCAGTTACCTCATCCCCCCACCTCCCCTCCAGCAACCCTCAGTTTGTTTCCCATGATTAAGAGTCTTTTAGGGTCTGTCTCCTTCTCTGATGTCATCTTGTTTTAGTTTTTCCTCTCGTCTTCTGTTTTGTTTATTAAATTCCACATATGAGTGAAATCATATATTTGTTCTTCTCTCATTTATCTTGCTTAGCATAATACCTTCTAGTTCCATTCACATCCTTGCAAATGGCAAAATTTCATTTTTGATGGCCGCATAGTATTCCATTGTGCATATTTACACCACATCTTCTTTATCCATTCATCTGTCGATGGATACCTGGGCTGCCTCCACAGTTTGGCTATTGTGAGCATTGCTGCTATGAACACTGGGGTGCATATGCCCCTTCAGATCACTATATTTGTATCTTTAGGGTAAATACCCAGTAGTGCTATTTCTGGGTCATAGGGTAGCTCTATTTTCAACTTTTTGAGGAACCTCCATGCTGTTTTCCAGAGTGGCTGCATCAGCTTGCCTTCCCACCAACAGTGTAGGAGGGTCCCCCTTGCTCCACATCTTTGCCAGCATCTGTCGTTTCCTGACTGGTTAATCTTAGCCATTCTGACTGGTGTGAGGTGGTATCTCATTGTGGTTTTGATTTGTATTTCCCGGATGCCGAGTGATGTGGAGCACCTTTTCAAGTGTCTGTTGCCCATCTGGATGTCTTCTTTGCAGAAATGTCTGTTCATATCTTCTGCCCATTTCTTGATTGGATTATTTGTTCTTTGGGTGTTGAGTTTGATAAGCTCTTTATAGATTTTGGATACTAGCCCTTTATCTGATATGCCATTTGCAAATATCTTCTCCCATTCTGTCCGTTGTTTTTTGGTTTTGTTGACTATTTCTTTGTTGTGCAAAAGCTTTTGATCTCGATGAAGTCCCAATAATTCATTTTTGCCCTTGCTTCCCTTGCCTTTGGTGATGTGTCTAGGAAGAAGTTGCTGCAGCTGAGGTCGAAGAGGTTGCTGCCTGTGTTCTCCTCAAGGATTTTGATGGATTCCTGTCTCACATTGAGGTCCTTCATCCATTTTGAGTCTGTTTTTGTGTGTGGTGTAAGGAAATGGTCCACTTTCATTCTTCTGCATGTGGCTGTCCAATTTTCCCAGCACCATTTGTTGAAGAGACTGTCTTTTTTTCATTGGACATCCTTTCCTGCTTTGTTGAAGAGTAGTTGCCCTTACAGCCGAGGGTCCATTTCTGTGTCTTCTGTTCCATTGATCTGTGTGTCTGTTTTTGTGCTGGTACCACACTGTCTTGGTGATTATAGCTTTGTAATAAAGCTTGAAGTCTGGAATTGTGATGTCACCAGTCTTGGTTTTCAGAATAACTGTTTTTTAAAAAAAGATTTTGTTTATTAGAGAGAGAGGGAGGGAAGGAGAGAGAGAGAGTGAGTAATTGAGCATGAGCGGGGGTGTGGGGCAGGGAGAGGGAGAAGCAGACTCCCCTCTGAGTGCAGAGCCTGACGTGGAGGTGGATCCCAGAACCCTGGGATCATGACCTGAGCTGAAGGCAGATGCTTAACTGATGAACCACCCAGGTGTCTCTAGAATAACTTTTTAAGTGGAGCAAGTTTTATCCTAATATCTAAGTGATATCCACCAGACAAACCTGTGTGTGTGCACACACATGTGTGGGGGGGGGCAGGGAGGAAGTGGGAAACGCAGGGCAGTGTCCAGAGCAAGGCTCTGCCGAGGCTGAAGAAAGAGCTGTAGAAGTGAAGGACTCCAGCCACGTTATCGCATTTGATCCCTACGACCTAAGGACTCAGATATTATCTTCTCCATTTTACAGATGACAAAACTGAGGCTCAGAGTGATTAAGCAATTTTCTTAAGGCCATGGAGCTAGGAAACAATAAGCCAGCTGGATCTTCTTGTCTCTCAACCTTATATTTTTCTACTGCACTTTGTTGCCTTCTAGGACATTGGATACCTGAGGGATAGGTTTGGGTGTAATTTTCCAAGGCCTTTGCAGACATGGAGAAACCCATGATTCCCATGGATGTTCCCAAGTGCACTGGGCGTGCAGATGAGGAAACTTATTGGTGACACTTTGGGCACAATAGGAAGAACAAAAAACAGCAGCACCCAAGCTGGGCAACCACATCCCAATTCCAACCTCAGAAGCAGTGACCTTCCAAAGGCTTAGGGACCATGTTTGAATTCTGCAGCACTTCCTGAGCCGAAAGCCAGAGCTGATGCTCCCTAGATAACATCATTGTCCCCACAGGGACACAGAGGGAACTGGGTGTGGGTTTTGAAGCACCTGTCCTTACCAGGGTCTCTGTACAAACAGCAGGTTGCCTGTGGTTCAGGGTCAGGGTGGGACAAACTCCCAGTGCTTCATTCCAGAGCTTTTCAGTAGCTGACATCTCAGGGCTCCCAGAGCACCCCGTGCCAACTGTGCCGAGGTGGCTGGTTTTAGTCCCACGCATGTCTGCGGTGCACCTGTGAGTTGCTACCCTCTGCCTTGTCCTTACGTGCATTACTTCCCCAACCATCCTGGATGTACTACAAAGAGGTCCATTTCATAGATGGGAAAACCAAGGTTCTGGGAAGCTAACTTCTCAAAGGCACATGGCTAATGACTGGTGGGTGCGGAATTTGAACCCAGTCCTTCAAGATTGCTGAATTCCTCCTCTTACACAAAGGTACTTGTGGTCATCTGTTTTCTGAGGTCGATGACAGTCCTGATTAGTTGTGTCTGAATCTCTGGGAGCTTACCATTCTTATTGCTGGGGTCACCTCGGAGTTCCATTTTAGAGGTTTGGGGGGGCTTCTGAAAGTAGTTTTAACAAGTTCTACATCTCTACCCCACGTGGAAGAGCAGATATCCCATAAGCATCCGTGTTCCTTCAGCTATCTCTAGCTGCCTGTGATGCCTTCTAGTGGGCAGCCCATCCTCCCTCTGAGACCCCTGGCCAAATCCCCAAGGTGAAGGTGGACTTTGGTTAACTTTGGCATCTGTCCCCTTTCTCTGTGCCCCACTCCATAAGTTTCTCCTCTGGGAATGACATCTGTGATTGTTTTGTGTGTCAAATCGGCTAGGCTACTGTACCCAGTTATTCAATCGAACACTGATCTAGGTGTGGTCATGAGGGTGTGTTATAGAAGGAGTTAACATCTGTAATCAGTTGGCTTTAAGAGATTATCCTCCATAACGTGGGGGGGCCTTGTCCAATCAGGTGAAGGCATTAAAAGCAAATATTGAGATCCCTACTTACAGCAAAAAAGAAATTCTGCCTTAAGACTACAGCATTCACTACTGCCCATGTTTCTAGCCTGCCCTATGGATTTCAGACTTGCCAGTCCTCTCAAGTGCAAGAACCAGTGACTTAAATCTCTTAACCTACATACATAAGCATGTACATACCTATGTATGTGTGATCTCACTGGTTTTATTTCTCTGGAAAGCCCTGACACAGCCCCCTTTCTTACCTCTTAACTAATTGTCCCCCCACTCTCTCTTTCTGCTCTGCCTTCCTACTTCTTCCTTCCCTCTAACCTTCTCTGCCTTCTTTGTTGCCCTCTCTCCTATACTCCCTCCCTCCCTCCTTTCTCTGAGTCAACAATGCCTGTCACGCATCAGACACCAAGTTGAATGAAGATCATGCAATCAGTGAATAAAATGTTTTTCCTGCCCTCAAGGAGCTCACAATCTACCAGTTATGCATAAAATCAATAAGGGACTTGCAGTTTAGAAATCACTTTTGCTTATATTCTCTCCGTTAAATCTGGATGTAAGTAACTCTTTTAGCTAAAAAGTATAGCCATGATTCTCCCACTAGACCTGAGAAGGTGTAGTGGCATCTTGTGATCTGTCCTGACTAGGGACGTGTCAGAGGGCACCCAGTGTGGCTATCGCCACCCCCCACCCCTCCTATTCCCACAGCGCCGTCTTTCCCCTGCACTCTTCTCCCTACCCCTTCCCTGGCTGGAAGTCATCACTCCCTCCTCTGCAGTCCCGTTAGTTCTTGTTTATGTTTTTATTTGACACATTATATCATCTCTTACATTTCAGTTATTTGTTTACATAAACGTTTCCTTTCTGTATTGTAAGTTTCTCAGGGGCAAGATACAATGCTTTACTCAATATATTTTTTTTTCCAGCACTTATGATGATTTGGACACATTTTTCCTTTACAGTAATTCCACTCGGTCTGTCGGGTGTGAATCTTGGTTTCCTCAGTGTGTGCAACCTCGGGCAAGCTACCTAACCTTGCCGTGCCTTAACCTCCCTCGTCTGTAAAATGGGGATCATAACAGCATCTACCCCTTAGGGTTACTGGGGAGGGTGATAAATGAGTTCATTTACATCAAGTGCTTGGAAGGGCGCAGGCTCTCAAAAATATTAGCTATTGATAATAATTATTCTCACCATCTCAGCAAAGAGTAAATATTTGCTAAGGAAACATCTGAATGAATAAATGCAAGATTCATATAAGCTTGGAATCATCCCATGTAATATCTGTTGAAAAGCTAAAGGGCTCCAGTTAGCAGCGAAGCCAAAATGCATTCTGGCTGACTTGGGTTCTAATCCCAGTTCTGCGACTGGGCATTCGCTTTTGAGCAGGTCATTTAACCTCTTTACAACACTTGTTCCTAATTTGCAAAGAGCAAATAAAATCTATCGCAGTAGATGACATCTATTGAAAGTTCTGCCTGCCTTCAGTGTCAGGTCTGCGGGAAGGGCCCTGGCTGGAGGTGCCACGCACACGGATGGCCATGACCCAGCTCTGAGGGGCGAGTGCTCCCAGCTCGGGACTTGCTGCTTTTGGTTATTAGCACTGAGGATCCTGATAGCAGATTTATAAAGTCAGCATTTCCTGAGTAGTATATTGTGATCAGCTCAAAATAGCCTTCTGCCTCGGTGCAGGGTATCAGGCCTTCTCCTAATACCCAGTAACCTCATACTCCAAACATCAGCCAGCCATTGTGTAACTCCAATGACAGCAGGTTCTTGCTGCAAATCCTGAAAGCTGTCTCTTGGATACCCTTAACGTATTCATAACATTGGTATTTATGTATTTATCTCTGAAAACCATAACCTTGGAAAAAGCATTTAGGGGAAAGAAGGCTGTAGTGATTAAAGAAAGCTCTGTTCATTTGAACAACATTAAATACAACTGGCATAATGACAACTGTGAGATCTGATAGAATATAGAGAAGGCTGCAAATAAAGGGCTTGTATTTTTCCCTGATGTAACATAATGGTCACATTTTTCTTTCACAATGGTTTTGCCGAGATAAAGAACAAATTATACTGATTTGATTGCTACTTAGAAATACTTAAAATTGAAAAAGACAGCAGGTGGGCCTGGTTGGAAAGGATGGTTATTTTAGCATAACAGATGCATGCATAAAATATCGCCCAGCCAATTTTTTAATCATAAGACCCCCCAATTTTTTTTTCTCTACTCCTTTTCCTTGGGATGTGAGCAAGTGGGAGAAATAAGTAGGCGCTGCTTGAGGGCACCCTCTGGGCTCAAAGAGGCAGGCAGCTCCAGAGAAAGCTCTGGGAGGAGGAGGTTCTGGGATGAAGTGAGTCCACATTCTGGCAGATTGTAGGTGGGGAGGGAGAGCCGGATCCTTGGATGACCAGAGCCCGGGGGTCAGGGGACAAGCGCACAAGGTTGTATGAAACTATGCTCTGCCCTTTTAAAATCTGGCTTCCCTATTGCTGAGAAAAGGATGTGTCTGGCTTGCTAGCCTTACATTCATTCCTGGGCCTCTTTTTTCTTGGATCTCTCCAATCCTTAGTGTCACCAGGATGGCAGAAGCCAAGGACTCTGCCAAACCCTCCTTTTCGACTTCCAGTTTCCCTGCTTCCAAGAAACATGAATTGGCAATTGTAAAATGAAGATGTGCTCAATTTCCCCTCCAAACGATGCCTCGTGGACCCATGGCCTTGCTCCCGCCTCCTGGTCTACACCCCGTCTTCTCTGTTGGAAGGCGCATAAGCCATCGACTCGCACAGCTATTTGTTAAAAATGAAAGAACGACTTTATTCCAGGTGAGTAAGTCCTGCAGTTGGGACGATAGAAAATACCAGGTTTTCAAATGGCTGGTGTGCTGCAGAGTCTCCGCTGACCTTTGTCGTGCTTAGCACAAAGCCTCTGATCTTTGCCCTACTTTGCTCTCCACCCACCCACGATCTCTTTCAGATTTGGAGGACAGGGTAAGCTGGAACATTTCCAGCAGGAACCAGGCAAAACCCCCTAGGTTCAGGATGAAACTGGCTCTCCCCAAAATGCCCCCATTCTCTTGGCCCATTGCCTTGTTCTCTTGGGTTCCCCATGTTGGAGATGCATGTGATTTGTTTCGTCCTCTGAGCGCCTTCCCCGAAGTGCTCACACAGGTCAAATCCTCTAGTGTCTTCTTTAGACTTAAAAAAAATACTAATAATAAAGTTGATACTGTAGAATAGTTTTAGATTTACAGAAAAACTGGCGCAGAGTTCTATACAGCCCACCCCAATTCTCCCTGTTGTTAATATCTTACATCAGAGTGGTCCATTTGTCATAATTAACAAACCAGTATTGATACCTAATTGTTAACTAAAGTTTTTATTTTATTCAGATTTTTTTTTAACCTTTTTCTGTCTAGGATCCCATTCAGGGTACCATGTTATATTTGGTGGTTATGTCTACTTAGGCTTCTCTTGGCTATAATTATTTCTTAGATTAAAAAAAAAATCTTAATTTTAGAGCATGCAGTTGGGGGGAAGGGCAAGGGAGAAGAAGGGATGGAGAATCTTTTTTTTTTTTTTTTTAAAGACTTTATTTATTTGACAGAGAGAACAGGAGCACAGGCAGGGGCAGCAGTAGGCAGAGGGAGAGGGAGAAGCAGGCTCCCCACTGAGCAGGGAGCCGGAAGCAGGGCTGGATTCCAGGACCCCGGGATCATGACCTAAGCCAGAGGCAGATGCTTAATGGACCGAACTGAGCCACCTAGGTGCCCCTCTTAGACGTTAATTTATTTATTTATCTGTTCATTTATTTAGTTAGGTAGTTAGCTATGTATCTGTCTATTTGTTTTGAGAGAGAGAGCGAGAGAGAGAGAGCGAGCGAGTGCCTGCATACAGGGGTGGGGGAAGATAGGGAGTGAGTGTCCTAAGCAGACTCCCTGCAGAGCACACAGTATGACATGGGGCTCGATCCGAGGACCCTGAGATCACAACCCGAGCCAAAACCAAAAGTTGGATGCCCAACCAATTGCGCCACCCAGGTGCCCCTAGATTTTTTAAAAATTTGTGATGTCTTTGATGGGTTAGAAGAGGACTGGCCAGATAGTTAATAGAATGTGCCTCAGCTAGGATTTGGCTGTTTTCTTTGTGGTTAGACAGGGGTTAAGAAGGGTTTGGGGAGGAAGACTATGAAGGGAAAGTGCCCTTCTCATCGATGTCGTGTGAAGGGTACATGCTGTTGGCATTGTCCTTATTGCCCCTCTGGGGTGTGTCTCTTAGGTTGATCCATTGTGAGGTTACACTTTTTTCCATACTGCCCTGTTGGGAGGGAACTAGCCCACACACAGAGCATGGGGAGTGATGTTCACCCTTCATTGAACACTGAGCATCTGCATGAATTATTTGAAATTCTTCTACCCATGCGTCTCATCCTTCCCATTCATTTATTTACATAAGTATTCATATCACTACATTCTTTTTTTTCTAAGATTTTATTCATTTCTTTGGGGGAGAGAGAGAGAGAATGAGAGAGAGTGTGAGAGGAGAGAGGTCAGAGGGAGAAGCAGACTTCCCACCGAGCAGGGAGCCCGATGCGGGACTTGATCCCTGGGACTCCAGAATCATGACCTGAGCCGAAGGCAGTTGCTTGACCAACTGAGCCACCCAGGTGTCCCATCACTACATTCTTTTATAACTCGATTATAACAAAATGCTACGTGATTTATCCTGTTGCTCAAATTTTTCCAGACTTGGCTGATGGGAACTCTTTGCGGTTGGGTCCTATGTCCTTTGGACCTGCTCCACCGTCCGTGTTTTGAGCACTTCCTTACCTTCTGGTACTACAAGATGATCGAGGCTCAACATACGTGTTTCCTGCCGCAAACCTAGAATCAGCCATTCCTCCGAGGAGCCCTGCTTCTTTTAATTGGGGAATGGATCTTCTTTTAATTGGGGAATCAGGATCTGGGTGCTAGGTGTTAGGTGTTCCTTAGACTTTTTAAATACTCTGCTCTTTAATTTCCTCTTTGTCTTACACAGATTTTGTCTACTTAGGTATTTACAGTGGATTTTTCTCAGCCTTTTTCAGAGGTTTGTTCTCGGCTGCCTCACAATCCACTATTTTCCAAAGTCCCTGTATGAATGAAACATACATCATGTAACCCTGATCTACAGCTAACGAAGTGATAACATTCACCATGATGAACCTATTTTTGAGGAAGTTCGGAAGTCCTCACAGGCTGCTCTGACCTTCCAATTCTATGTTGCAAATCTCTTCAGGGAACACCAAAACTCTCCATCCTGAAAAGATACACATCAAGGGTGCCTGGGTGGCTCGGTGGGTTAAGCGTCCAACTCTGATTTCAGCTCCTTGATCTCAGGGTCATGAGATCTAGCCCCGCGTTGGGCTCTGTGCTCAGTGATGAGTCTGCTTACCCACTCTGTCCTTCTCCCCACTCTCTCTCTAAAATAAATGAAAATAAAATCTTAAAAAAGTTATATATAGGGTGCCTGGGTGGCTCAGTTGGTTAAGCAACTGCCTTTGGCTCAGGTCATGATCTTGGAGTCCTGGGATCGAGTTCTGCATCAGGCTCTGTGATCAATGGAGAGTCTGCTTCTCTCTCTGACCTCTCCCCTCTCATGCTCACTCTCTCTCTCTTACTCAAATAAATAAATAAATAAAATCTTTAAAAAAAAGTTACATATAAACTCCATGTGGATAAGAAGAAAATGTCTAGATGTGAGGGTTGTCCTACCTATGCAAAACAGGCTATCTAAGGGAGAGAAAAGAATCTCTTGGTTTGGGGAGGCCAGAGACTGACCCATGTGGTCTGCATGAGGGGCAGGCATGTTGTAATAAGGTAGGACCCAGGGCAGCCTCTAAATTGGCCCCATCCGCTGTCACTCGGGGACTATCTATGCCTTCACCCTTTATTCCTCTACTGTTTCCTCTTCTCTGATACTAATCGTGCTTAGATACTTGGTTAGAAGACAAAAGCTTTTAGCACAATCTTACGCTATCAGGGGAGGAAGGACCTTTGCAGGTTATCTGGGCCATTCTCACATTCTGCTGGGGCTCCTTTGTCATGTCCCTATCTGGTGGTTGCCCAATATCAGTTTGTATTCCTCCTATATCAGGGAGATCACAACCTGCCCAGGACATCTTTTACACCTTTGTATAGCTATAGCCATTAAAACAATTATTACTGGCCCCCAATATGTTTCTAGGTAGCCTTATGAATACTATTTCTCTCCCTCCCCTCAGAGCCACTCAGAATAAGTCAACTCCCTCTTCTACTTAGCAGCCCTTTATATATTTGAAAATCGTCTTTCTTTTCTTTTTCTTTTTAAAATAGAATTCTATATCATGAACATTTTCCTGTATCTTTAAACATTCTTGGAAAACATGATCTTTAAAGGCTTCATAATATTCTCATAGAGTTATACACTATAATTTATTTAATCACTTTCTTATTGTTGGTATTGAGATGGTTTCCAATTTTTGGTTATTGCATATGAGATGCGGCGAACACTGCAGAAATCTTTTGTGTTTCAATTATTTCCTCGGGGTAGATTATTAAAAGTGGTATCACTGAGTCAAAGTACAGCTGTAACATCATATTTTGTTAGAGAGTAGAGTCTTACTACGAGGAACAGGTCCGAGCATTGCACTTTGGTATGAATCCAGTACGGTGAGATGACATTTCCGAGCGGTTCGTGGAAGATGGGGAGCCCTGACTGAAATTGAAATGGGGTGTAGAGGCGATCACTCTGTGTTTGAAGAAGTGGCTTTGGTGGCCAGCGTGTGGGTTGTCCTGTGTTGACATGACAGTGAGTGACTACTGTTTAGAGCAAAAAGTTAAAGTCCCATTCTGCATGGCAGCAAATAAGCCTGCAGGTGAGACCCTTAGCAAGTGAGAAGTGGCATATGCAGATGGAGTAATGCCAGAAGCAAGGCTGCATGAAGGCATCTACACTTTGAAGACCAAAGTCAAGCTGTCCACAGGGATACATGGAGCAGCTGTCCAATGGCTCAATGGAAATATTGAAAAAGTCAGAGATTTCGCACATTCAGATAGAAAGATGGCTGAAGAGTTAAAATTAGATTCAGGGACAGATTCATTCTGGAATGAAATCCGAACAGGAGTAAAGTTTTTATACAACTTTTGCTATGTATTTTTCGGTGATGAAGGGAAACAATGAAGTCTTGGCATTTATTCCAATTTTTTGGAAGTAGACAGGTAATACATTCTGAGATAAAATATTAACTTGAGATGGTGTGCGATATTGAAAAAGAGCAGAGGTGTTAGCACCAGAGGGAGCTAGGATTAACTCCGATCTCTTCTGTACCAGCAGGGTAGCCTGGAAAAAGTTAATGAACTCCTCGAGCCTCAGTTTCCTGCTCTAAAAAAATGAAGATTATGGTTCTTACATCATGGACCTGCTGGGAGGGTTACCTGAGCTTAGATGCAAATAATAATTTAGGGCTTTGCCCATTCATTTATTTATTTAGTGATTTATTTATATCAGGGTAGACTCATGGATTTTATTTTATGTTTTGGTTATAAAAAAGGCTATGTTATTTATTCTGTTGTTCAAACTTCTCCAGCTTTGGTCAAGGGGAACTCTTTCAGGTTGACTCCTGTGCCCATCCTTTTCTTTTCTTTTCTTTTATTATTATTATTTTTTTTTTTTTTTGAGCACTTCCTTACTTTGTGGTACAAAGAGGTGCTCTGGGCTCAACTTCTTATATTTCTGCACGGAGCCCTAGAAACCGTCATTTCTCCAAGGAGCCTGGATTCTTTTTATTAGAGAATGGTATTAAAAATTAAGATCTAGGTACTAGGTAGTAGGGGCCTGGTTATTGCTCCCTATTGCCATCTCTGCTGTAAGCTGGAAGCTAAGAGCCCAGGCATGCCATGAAGAATTTCAATATCTCTCAGATGATGGAAAGTATGAGCCAAGACCAAAAGTAAAGACAATGTTGATTTATTTCATTGACATCAATAACATTATTCACACAGAATTCATTCCAGAAGGTCAAACACTCAACCAGTCTTGTAATATAGAAATTCTGAAGCGTTTGAGAGAGTTTGAGCTGCACAGAAAGAGTGAAATGTGACCCTTTGCTGAGGCAACTCTCTCAGGTAGAAGAAGGGGGAAGAACTAATGTATCTTTAGTGCCAGTGATGTGGCTGATTTGGGGCTAGACCCTTTCCATATGTCATCTTATTACACCCTGAGAACAATGCTGTGAGATGGATATTTGCATCTTTATAGACACAGAAAATGGCCGAATCATTACCTGAAAGCAAAGCCTGGGCTTGCCACTCGACCATGCCAACTCTAAGAGCAGACTTGGGTGACCTTGTGCAATCACAGACTTTTTCTTAGATTCAGGGTTTCATTGTTAGAAATGGCCACAGTTACCCTAAAAAAAAAAAAAAGTGGCTATTACTGCCCCAAATATGTTATCACTCACCTTGGTCAGCCATTTTATTCACTGTGATTGTCTCCCAAAGACTTCAGACTTTGCAAATGTCAAACCCATGCTCCGAGAATGGAGATTAAATCCCATGACAGGCACGTATGTAACCTCCGTTTCCCAGGCCACATAGCAGCATAGAGTGGAAGGCATAAGGAGCCTTAAAAAAAAAACAAAACTGGCTGATCTCTCCTCTCAGCCCTCAAACCCTTCCCTTCCGTTCCCTACCCCTGCTGTTACTGGGTTGCAGTGTTCTCCTAGGGACCATTTAAGGCTTCTTGTACAGGGACCAATTGTCCTACACACCAACCTCACACTGTAACCTTTGATCACCTTTGTAACCTTTCAGGTAGTCCTCCTTCATCTCATTTTGGGGATCTGGTGCCTCTCTCCAGACGAATGTCATTTCTGTTTCCTCTTCTGTTCCCTGGCCAGTCCTCAACTCCAATAATAGAGTGTCACTCCTTCTGCAGCTCCCACCGGATCCTTGAACCAGGATTAGTAGGTCAACAGCAACTCTCATACCCCTGTTGTAAAATGTTGGGAATAGGTGAACAGCTCCTTTAAGCAGAAGGACGGTGTGGTCAAAGAGCCATCAGCTGGACCACCTCCTTCCACAGCATCTAGTCTGAGCTACACTCTGCCTGTGGAACCTACCTTTCATTCTTTGAGGATTCCGTGACATCAGACCCACGTGTAGGTTCTGAGTGTTTCCCTGAACTCACCCTTGGTCTTTGCTCTGTTGACTTGTCCTCCTCTGACTGCAAATATGTGCCGACCTCCACCTTGGTCTACTTTCATCCAGTCCTGATCCGAACAATTACTGCCCCCAAAATCCCCCACCTTGCACCTAGCTCCACTCTGTCCTCTGCTGCTCTCAGAGCCAGGATTTGTTAATAGGTCTTTCATGTGGTAGCTCCTTTCATATTTTATGGCATTCCTTTCCTGGGCTTGGCACCAAGTCCCTCCAGTATTATGCTGGGAGATAATACAAATGTCACTGTTAAGGGCAACAACGATCATCCCGCTTTTTCAATGATCTACCAGTGTCTGTGGAGCGAACCGTTTCTCTCTGCTGGGACAAGTCAATGCACTGCCCAAGAGATTAAATTTCAGCCTTTGTCTGCCTTCTTGACAGCTCTAAAAGTCTGACTTCTGCTGAGATCTATTATAGTCTTATGGAAAGAAAAACCCTGGTGGATGCCTGGATTCCTCTGGAAATGCAGGAAGCCCCTTCTTGGGGCCATTATTTAATAAAATCACTTATGGGCAATTCTGGAAGAATGTTCCAAGAAGCGCTGGAGCAATGGCAGCCCTGTTGGTTAGGAGTGAGAACACAGAAGATGGAGTCAGCCAGCCCAAGTTCGGTCGGGCAGAACCAGGGTCTCACTTTCCAACTGAATAACCTTGTGTGAGTCACTAAAACTGCCCCCGCTTTCACTTCTTCATTTGTAAAGTGAGGATGAAAAGAAAGGCTTTCTAACAGTGTTGCTTTGGAGATCAAATAAAATAATATATGTGAAAGTGTACTGTGAAATGTTGGGCACTTTTTAATGTTAACTATTTTTTAAATTTTTTTTTAAAAGATTTTATTTATTTATTTGACGGGGGGAAGAGAGAGAGAGAGAGAGAGAGAGATCACAAGTAGGCAGAGAGAGAGGAGGAAGCAGGCTCCCCGCCGAGCAGAGAGCCCGATGCGGGGCTCGATGTGGGGCTCGATCCCAGGACCCTGAGATCATGACCTGGGCCGAAGGCAGAGGCTTAACCCACTGAGCCACCCAGGCACCCCTATTTTTTAAATTTTTTAATGTCAACTATTTTAATGTTAACTATTAATAGTAAAATGTATTATCATTAGTCCATGATTCCACAGGATGCTTTAGCAACAGACAACAGAAACCCTGGGAACCTCCAGTCCAAGATGGTGGCAGAGGAATACCTTGAATTCACCTCTCCAAGATAGAGCAAATCTACACTGGACAGCTTTCTGCACAAGGAAAGATAGATCACGCAGAGAAGAGTAGGAGAGCCAGAGGCATGGTCAGGAAGGGAACCCCAGCCTGAGCTGTGACCCGAAAGGGGTTGGATAGCCCTGGAACACAGGAAAATAAAGCCACAGTTTAAAAGGGCAGGTAGAATATAAAGGAATTACCCTAGAGCCTCACCAAATGGTGGTGAGGCTACTGCTGGAACTGTCTCCAGTTTGGCGAGGCTGGAGAGTGCCACGGTTCACCTTCCCCCATAGAGGACAGCAGGGTTCTAGGTCAGCCCTGGGCCGTAGGTCACACCTAGGTCACACCGGTTCCAGATGCTGCTGGGGACACAGGGGGAAAAAAAAGCCCTGGTTTCAAAGGACAAGGAGAATATAAAGGACCCAGCCCTAGAATTCTGCCAAATGGTGGGAGAGATGAGTCACACCAGCCCCAGCCATCCCACCCAGGCTCAGCTCACAGCCAGCTTGGGGGCCCACACCAGGATGCTCCTGGCCAGCCTCACCATAGCTCCAGCTGTCTCATCAAGATGACGCATGCACCAAGCAGCCAGAATACTTCAGGCCTGTACCACTTTGGCTGCGGATGATTCACCAAGGTGCCCCTTGTACTGAGCGCCCTGGGACCTCCTGGATTGTACCCACTTCAGCTACAACTGTTCGGCCAGTCTGCCTCTTTCATGGAGCCAGCTGGGACCCCTGGCCCATGTCCTGCTCACCTCCAGCTACCCTGCCAGGGCCCCTCTCCATGGAGTACCCTAGAATCCTGGAGTAATATATTCAAAGTGCTGAAAGGATGAAAAGCCTAGAACCTGACCACCCGGGTGGCCCAGTAGAGTGAGTGTCTGCTTCTGGCTCAGAACATGATCCAGGAGTCCTGGGATGGCACCCCAGGTCAGGCTCTCTGCTCATTGGAGAGCCTGCTTCTCCCTCTCCCTCTGCCCCTACACCCTGATCATGTTCTCTCTTTCTCTATCTCAAATAAATAAAAGTCTTCAAAATAAAACCTAGAACTAAGAATACACTACCTGGCAAGGTTGACATTTAAAATTGAGGGAGAAAGAAAGAGGTTCTCAGCAAAACAGAAGTTAAAGAAGTTCATCACTGCATCAGCCTTATAAGAAATGTTGACGTGTAAAATAAAAGGCCATCATTAGAAGTAAGAAAATTATGAATAAAAAGATGTAAAATATGGCAACATATATGTTGGCTATGGAGGGAGGAATAAGAAAGTTCTAGAATGTGTTTGAACTTAAGTGACCATCAACTTCATATAGACTGCTGTATACTTAAGATGCTACACAAGAACCTCATGGTAACCACAGACCCAAAACCTGTAATAGATACACAAAAATAGAAGAAAAAAAAAAGCTAAGTAGAACAATAAAAAACTCATCAGGAAAGTAAGAGAAAAAGAAAGGAGCAGAGACAAACAACAAAACAACCAAAAAATAATTAACAAAATGACAATAAATATATACCTATCAGTAATTAAATGCAACTAAATGCTTCAATCAAAAGACAGGGTGGTGGAATGAGTAAAAAAACAAAAAAACAAAAAAAACACCCATCTGTATGCTGCCTCCTAAGAGACTCATTTCAGACCTCAAGACACTCACAAAGTGAATGGGTGGAAAAAGATATTCCAAGCAAAAGGAAGGAAAAAAATGGGATACATTTTTATATATATAAATACTTATATCAGGGAAAAGGCATTTTATATACATATAAATACTTATATCAGGGAAAAGGACTTTAAAACAAAGACTGTAGTGAGAACAGAGAAGGCCCTTACAAGATGATAAAAGGATCAATCCAACAAAAAGAACAATTGTAAATATCTATGCACCCCACATTGGAGCACCTAAGTATATAAAGCAAATATTAACAAATGTAAAGGGAGAAACAGTAGCGGACTTGAACACCCACTGACCTCAGTGGAAGATCAATCAGGCAGACAATCAATAAAGAAAGCAGTGTCTTTGAACAACATATTAGACCAGAAAGGCTTAACAGATATATATACACAGAACATTCCAGCCCCAAACCACATTCTTTTCAAGTGTATATGGAATATTCTCCAAGATAGGCCCCATGTTCGGCCACAAAATAAATCTAAATAAATTTAAGAAGATTGAAATCCTATCATGCAACTTTTCTGGCCACAACAGTGGGAAACTAGAAATCACTTTTAAGAAAAAAACTGGGGAAAAAAGGAAAAAACCCGCAAACAGGTGGATGCTAAAGAACATTCTGCTGAACAACCAATGAGTCAATAAGCCAACCAGTGAGGAAGTTAAAGCAAACTAGCAAACAAACATGGAGACAAATGGAAGTGAAAGCATGGTGGTCCAGAATCTCCAGGTTGCAATGAAAGTGGTTCTAAGAGGGGAATTTATAGCAATATAGACCTACCTCAAGAAACAGGAAAAATCTCAAACATTCTAACCTTACACCTAAAGGAACTGGAAAAAGAACAAAGCCCAAAATTAGTAGAAGGAAGGAAGTAATAAAGATCAGAGCAGAAATAAAGACTCGAAAAAAAAAAAAAAGGGTCTGGGGGAGAGAAAAAAACAGATCAATCAAACCAAGAGCTAGCTCTTTGAAAAGACAAAACTGATAAACCTTTAGCTGGATTGATCAAAAAGAAGAGGGAAAGGACCCAAATAAATAGAATCAGAAATCAAAGGGAGAAATAACAACCGACACTACAGAAATACAAAGGATTATGAGTATTATGAAAAATTATATGCCAGCAAATTAGACAACATAAACATACAGTCTTCCAACGCTGAATCAGGAATAAATAGAAAATCTGAACAGACCAATTACTAGTAATGAAATTGAATCCATAATCATCATCATCATACAATACTCCCAACAAACAAAAGTCCAGGACCTGTTGGATTCACAAGTGAATTCTACCAAACACTTAAAAAACAGTTAATACCCATTCTCCTCAAACTATTCCAAAAAATGGAAGAGGAGAAGAGCTTCCAAATACAGTCTGTGAAGCCTGGTTTTCCCTGATACCAAAACCAGACAGAGACACTTCAAAGAAGAAAAAGCTACAGGCCAGTATTTCTGAGGGACATAGATGTCAAAATCCTCAACAAAATATTAATAAACTGCATTTGATGATACATTAAAAGAATCATTTGCCAAGATCAAGTGGGATTTATTCTGGGATGCGAGGGTGATTCAATATTCACAAATCAAACCGTGTAATATACCACATAAAGAGGAGAAAGGCTATAAACCCTATGATCATTTCATAGATGCAGAAAAAGGATTTGATAAAATTCAACATCCGTTCATGACGAAAACTCAACAAAATGGGTTTAGAAAGAACATCCCTCAACATAATGAAGGCCATATATGGAAAAACCCACAGCTAGCATCATACTTAATGGTAAAAAACTGAGGGGTTTTCTTCAAAGATCAAAACCAAGACAATGTCCACCCTTGCCACTTTTATTCAACACAGTACTGGAAGGCCTAGCCATTGCAATCAGACAAGAAAAAGAAATAAGAGGCATCCAAAGTGGTAAGGGAGAAGTAAAACTGTCATTATTTGCAGATGATATAATACTACACATAGAAAACGCTAAAGACCACCAAAAAAGTATTGGAAGTAATAAATGAGTTTTCAGTGATGCTGTAGGATACAAAATTAATGTACAGAAACAGGTTGGAGTTCTAGACACAAATAATGAAGTAGCAGAAAGGAAAACAATTCCACTTACAATTGTACCAAAAGAATGAAATACGTAGGAATAAATTTAACCCAGGAGGTAAAAGATCTGTACTTGGAAAATTATAAAACACTGATTAAAGGAATTGAAGGTGACACAAATGAAAAGCTATCCAATGCTCATGGGGCAGAAGAAGTAACATTGTTAAGATGTCCATGCTACAATTTGTAATCTACAAATTCAGTGCAATCCCTATCAAAGTACCAACAGCATTTTTCATAGAACAAGAACAAATAATTCTAAAATTTGAGCCCCAAAAGACCCAGAATAGCCAAAACAATCTTGAGAAAGAAGAACAAACCTGGAGGTATCACAATCCCAGATTTCAGGATGTACTACAAAGCTACAGTAATCAAAACAGTATGATACATATACAAAAATAGACACTTAGATCAATGGGACAGGATAGAGAGTCTAGAAATAAACCCACAACTACTTGATCAATTCAGCTGTGACAAAAGAGGCGAGTATATATAATGGAGACAGTTTCTTCAACAAATGGTATTGGGAAAACTGAACAGCTGTATTCAGAAGAAGGAAACTAAACCAGTTTCTCACATGATCCACAAAAATATACTCAAAGTGGATTAAAACCTACCTGTGACACCTGAAACTACATAAGTCCTGGAAGAAAACATAGGCAGTTATCTTTTTGACGTAGGCCTTAACATTTTTCTGGATCTATCACCTCATATAAGGGAAACAAAGCAAAAGCAAACTATTGGGACTACACCAAAATAAAACCTTTTTGCAGCCATAAGAAACCAATCAGCAAACAATGAGGAAACCTGCTGAATGGAAGAGGATATTTGCAAAGGAGGTATCCAATAGGGGTTCATATCCAAAATGTATGAAGAACTTATGCAACCCAACACCCCCAAAAATCCAATTAAAAAAACGGGCAGAAGACCTGAATGGACATTTTTCCAAAGAAGACATCCAGATGGCCGACAGATACATGAAAAGATGCTCATCCTCCCTTACCATCGGGGAAATGCAAATCAGAACTACAAGGAGGTACCCCTCACACCTGTCACAATGGCTGAAATCAAAACCATAAGAAAGGGCGAGCATTGGCGAGGATGTGGATGAAAAGGAACCTCGTGCCCTGTTGGTGGGAGAAAGAAAGGAAGCTTTTCCCAGACCTTCGGCACCTCCCTTTTGTATCTTATTCTGTAGGAGTTGATTCATTAACTTGTTCCTTGAACAGGCAGAGGAGAGACCCATGAATCATTCAGGCTCCTGGGTTTGCCAGAGGGGTGGTATGGACCAGACCGGGGCTGGAGCAGGAAGAAAGCGGGTGATGGAGACTAGTAGGACAGTGATAGCGTGCGTTACTGTGATTATTGTTAAACTGTCTGCTCCAAAGGTGGCAGCTGTTTCCCAGTGGCCCCATAGATCCCCAGTGTCTCTCACATCTCGCATCTGGCACCCCGTTGGTGCTCCCTAAATTTTCACTGAGTAAAATAAGTGACAGGCAACATGAGATTTGATGGGACACCACCATTTACATGAAAATGCCAGGTGACCTGACTCTAACAACCGACCCTTGCTGAGTGCCAGGGCTAGGTTCCTTGCTTGTCCTTGTGTTCCCGGCACCAAATACATTGTCCTCCGTGTAATAAGTCCATAAAAATGTGCTAAGGGAATGGATAGCACATGCTGTATGGGAGAAATTGTTTAAGAATAGGTATTCACACAGGGTTTCTTCTGTTCCAAGCATTGTGTTCAGTAAGCGCTTAACACGTGTTGATTCTTGTAATTGTCATAACCTTGTGACTTAGGCACTATAATCGTCCCTATTTTACATCTGGGGAAACTGAGGCACAGAGACCTTACCAACTTGCTCTGGGCTGTGTCGGAGATTAGTGGGTGGAACTGGGATTTGAACCAGCTCGAAAGGCTCAGGGTACCTGCTCTTAGCATGGCGTCTGGCAAAGCTGCTGCTTCAGATGGCTGTTGGATTTGCCGACAGACCACCTCTGAGGGACTTTTCTCATGGTGGATGAAAGGGACCGTGGCAGTGGAAGGAGAGGACGGGGGGGTCGGAGGCCTCCTTGTAATGACTCTTCTTCTGATCACAGACGCAGGTCACCCCCACATCCACCTTCCCTCCCCGAAGAGCCCCAATCCATAGGAACGTGGCTGTTTTGTTGGAAAGGTCCACCATATGTCATCGTTTATGAGCGAGTGCCCAGGTCAGGCCCTCCCTCCTGTGTCAGCAAGGGGACTACTTACGGGGCCACCGCTCTGCACAGATAAGGAGGGAATCAGACTGCATTAGTGGTGGTGGTGGTGCTGTCGGCCGGCCAGGCTGGGCCTACTTGGCTGGTCACTTGCGGGGCCCGGGGCCGTGAAGAGCTATGTGTCTCTCAGGAAGGGGCTGCCTCTGCACTGGCAGCTCGGTTCCCTCAGACAGCTGAGGGGAACTGGCTCCCTTAGAAGCATTTTGTTCCATGCCCCCGACCCTGTCACAATGTCAAAGGGGGCATTGATAAACTATCACCAAGCATTTCTTGAGCGTTTATTTGTGTGCTACACACGACTGCACTAGTCTAAGCACTTTCAAGCATTACGTCATTTATTCTTTAAGACAAGACCCTACTTTGGTCTCCACTGTGCAGATGTGGAAACTGAGGCACGGATAATTCGGTTCCTGGTAAGCTCCTGGCTGGGATTTAAGTCTGCATGTCTGGTCCCGGAGGCTGCCCACCCAGCCGCCCTCACAGACACGGCCCGGGCTGCCTGAGCCTTTGCTCTGTGCCAGGCCCCATTCTTAAGGCTTTGCTTGCACTTTCTTGTTTCCTCTTCCCAGCGGTCCCCAAAGGGAGGGATCATTACGAAGGAAACCAACGTTGAGAGAGGTTGAGTAACTTGCCCAAGGTCACACAGCAGGAATACGATCCGGGGAAACCAACGTTGAGAGAGGTTGAGTAACTTGCCCGAGGTCACACAGCAGGAAGATGAGCTGGATTCCAGTTTAGGCAGCATCCCGGGGTCCTTAACCACCTTGTCCTGAGCCTCTTACCCCCTTTTGCAAGAAATAATGGTTGGTCAGCTGACAGCACTCACTCTTGCTCGTTTCTTGTATGAATGTCTTCTGTCCCTTCTAATTCTTTCCTTTGGGAAGCTCTACTTCAGGTCCAACAGGAAGCCCTCCGACGACTTAAGGATAGAGAGGGCTTGGCACTGGTTTCTTAAGCCTGCATTTCATAGAGCCTAGGATCCCTCTGGCCCAAAGGGGCCTCCTGAGCCCATCTACTGGCTCCCAGGCAAGACTGCTCCAACCCAGGCTTGCTGGACTGATGACACGTTTCTTCCTGATCATTTCCAGAGATGGAATGAGTCTCCCCCGACCATGTAAAGGGCTTGCCCAGACCTGCGCTCCGAAGGACCCTGCTCCAGCAGTGGTCTGAGTGCCTGGAAGGGCAGGTGACAAAGACGGGAGAGCACCAGCCAGCCCCGCCCGCGCCCCAGGACGCCAAATGCAGACGACCGCCCAAAAACAATTTGTCCAGCCTGTGAGTAATGTCTAGTAACTAAATGCTAATTAATTTGCTGTTGCATTTGAGTTAATTTATGGGGTGTTCTCTTCACCGAGTAAATTTTAATTAAGAAGAGTAAAACAAATGACAAAGTAATTTCCAAAAAATTAATTTTCGGTAAACACAAGCCATTGTTTTTCTTTGTATCTATAATAAAAGTTAAAGTGAAGCCTCCCTAAGCCCGCCACGGCACCCCCCCACAATCTCCCCGCTTCTAAAGTTGAAGTTTGAGCCTAAGCCAGGCGCTTGGAGACGGGTAAATTAGCAGTCAGGCAGGGCCAAAAGGAACTGGGCAGAGAGCCTGGGAGAAATCAGACAACAGGCCTCAAAGAAATGCAACAATCGCTACTTCTCTGGTGTTGGGGGTGTGTAATTTTCGTCCAACTCTGCACCTTCTAGAACGCAGGAGGGGGAAAGGTGAGCTGTGCTTGCCTCTCGTGGGAGCACTATATGAGGAAGCAAGAGACGGAAGCATTTTATTATTTTTTTAATTAGTCCAATTGCATAACCAAATAAGCAAGAGAGAAGAAAGGAAGGAAGGGAGACGTACGTTGCACGACTTTCCCTGGCGCTGTTCTTGGGGAATGGCAGCTAGCCGCTCTGAGCTCATCGGCTGGACGGGTCCCTGAGGAAGGGAGTGCCTGTCGCTCCCACATGAGGGATGAAGAAACTGACGGTCTAGAGCTGCCCCAGAGCCCTGGTCAGTTGGATTTGAAAATGTTTTGAGACCCCCAAGCTCTTCCACATCATGACGCTGTCTGTTCAGTTACATGTGTGACCAAGTGTGTTTCGAAATCTGCTGGCAAGGTTGTGCTGGGTCTGCTGGCCGGGGCTGGGGATTGTTGCCAGTATACGTCTGGCTTGATGAAGACCTGAGATTTGAGGGGGGGGGGGGGGCTGGTGGGTGGGTGCAGCTGGAGGGATGAGATGTAGGGGAGCCAAGGAGACCACTGACCCCAGAGGGAGGCCTCGGGAGTGCAGAGTAACTCGGAGCAAGTGTGGGAGCCCAGGTGGGGACAGGCTGAGCAGGAACTCAGGGACTCGGGGTCCTCCCCTCCTGTCCCTGACGTCCCACCCCTCACGCACTCCCCTTCCGCACTCTCTGTCCTGAGTCAGGGCTGCACTGAACAGGCTGAGAGCATCAAACCCAATGTAGGGGCAGCTGGGCAGGGGTGAGGGGTCCCCGGCTGGGCAGCAGGGCCCCTGCCACAGTCACCCTGCTAACCTGAGGGTCTCTGTTTTCAAGCATCCTGCTTGTCCTGCCGCAGTCACTGGGGGCTCCTATGAAAGTATGGATTTGTCTGGGTTTCTCTGCTTAATCCCAAATCTGTCAGGCCTTGTTAAATTTGATGGGGCCTGAAAGGTCTGGTGTTAAGCAAATACTCGGTGACCAGAGTCTTTGACGAGAATCAAGCTGAAGCTTAATCCTGAGGTAATGGCTTTCCCCATAATCCCAGGAGGCCGGGGATAAGGACGGGGGCGGAATCTGGGAGCCGCCTGAAGCCGAGCTCAGAGCCAGTGGGGAGCTGAAGAGGGAAGAGGAGAGTTGGCTGCCCCCTTCTGCTAGGATCCCCAGATGACCCGTGCCACCCTCTGAGGGAAAGGCCATCAAGATGGCGGGTCCCCTGGGGAGCGTATTCTGCCAGAGCTGGGGTCAGGGATGGTCCCTATTCCCACAGATGGCTCTGGGTAAAGAAACTGAAGGGAGGCCAGGGAAGAGGGGTGGATGGGCTACACATGACTTCAGGTGGGCATGCCGGGGGTCTGCCCCTGCCAGGGTGTGGGCTCCAAGAATCTGGGCTGCCTGAGAGGCCATCTGTCTCCTTTGGAGCCCGGGAGGCCAGATCCTGTGGGCCGCAGGCTGGGGGAGCCAGGGACCCCGATCACTACCAGACTGAGGTGTCTGGGGTCACCATGTCCACCCTGCGAACCTGCTACCAGCCAGGGAGCTGGACGCTGTGGGCTTGGCGCGGCGGGTGTCAGTAGGGGGCACCCTGCAGGCGTGGGCTGGGGACAGCAAGGCAGGGGGCGCAGGGTGGTGGCCGCGTTGCCCCCCCACCCTCCGTGAAAAACAGCGAGAATCATGCCACCTCCGCGGCTCTCTGGAGAGGGCTGCTGTGTGCCTCGTCAAGGTACCTGATTAAATATTCATGGGGAAAAAAATAAATAAAATAAACATTTTGCAAAGAAATGCTTAAGCAATCAGGCGCTTCAGGGGTTGGGTTCCCGTGGCGCTGTAACCACCAGCCCCAGAGGTAATCGGTGCTTCGTGTTGCCAGCACCTCCTGGTTCCACACCTGAGGGGCTGACGCCCCTGCCTCCCTCCCCAGAGGCCCCGGGACACCCAGGGAGACTGGGATCTCCCAGCTGGTTCGGCTCAGCTGTTTATTCTTTGCGTGTCCTCACGCTCGCTTTGCTTTATTGCATCCACTGTAACCTGTGGGAGAGGGAGGAGCCGCCGCCCCAGAAAAGGAGGCAAGGGAGGGAGAGTTGCGCTAAGGGACAGGTCATGCTGTCCTTCGAGGTGCGAGCTTCCAGAAGCCAGTCTAGACTCCCGTGTGGAGGAAGAGCGCGGCCCCTGGTCCCTCCTTTGTCACCAAGTGAGGGTTTAGGGAGCGATGAGAGAGCTGCGCATGCCTGCCTTCTCCGAACTGGCGAGTTCCCCGAGGGGCATTGGCAGAGAAACAGAAATTGAGGGCGATGCTGGTGGTGGGCGCTTAGCATGGGCTGGGGCTCGTTTTCATTTTCACAGCACCTTAAGAGGAGGCTGCTGTCAGCCCATTTCACAGATGAGAACAGGCAGGCACTGAGAGGTTATGCAACTTGCCTGGAGCTGTCTGGAGCAGGGATCTGAATCCAGATACTCTGGTTCTAGGCTCATGTCTCACCACTAGCCATCTCGGGGTACTTACCAAATGGAAAAGGGCTTTGGGTCCCTTACAAAGGCTTAGGCAGCTAGGGAAGCTTTTCAGAAGAGGTGGCATCTTAGACATCAGCGACACCAGACCTGTCCAGCTAACGGGGTTCACTTCCTGCCCAGTGCATCGAATTTAAAGCCTGGGCGCCTTCCGGTCTCCAGGTGAGACTGTCCCAGGGTTTTTTCCCTTCCTTCAGCCCGCTGCCTGCAGAGGTAAAGGGGTCCTGATGGCAGCCGGGGGCCCCCCTCTCTCTGGGTGCTGCAGGGGCCACGGAGCTCACAGGAGGAGGGATGCTGACACCCAGGCAGCTGTACAGATGTTTGACTAGTATATCCGTGAAGGGAGAGGATCGGATACTTGCATCCCGAGCCGCTCCCGCCCACTGAGCGCCCCCCGCTGCGTAGGGACTCATCTTCCGGAGGGATCTGTCTCTTTGGTAGCAAACAAGCTCTCCAGACCAAAAGAGTTTTCTCTGCAAATTAAAGCAATTCATTGTGCATCTGTAGTCATATGCATACCCATACCCTCTTATTAATATGGGCTCTGTTTTAATTGGCTTTTCTCCAGAGCTAATTACATGTCAGATAAAGGGTTACTCATTGCACGGACGGCGGTTTGCCATCAGGGCATGGGCAAGGCGAGGGCCACAGCACTGCGAGCAAATCATCATCCCGGTGCAGGTCATGGGGCCAGCTGGGGTCCTGAAGTAACTCTAGGAGGTAGTCACCTTGGGGTGGCACCAGAAGGTAATGGAGGTGGGGGGGGCAGAAAGCCAAAGATGTGTATGCATTTACGCACCCCTCTGTTTAGTAAACCTTATCAGAGAGAACACCCTTTCAGAGCCAAACACTCTGCCAGGAGCAAGATTTATCACGAGTCAGGATGGCAGCCTGAGCTGGCAGATAGGAGCTGGGGGGATCCTGCCACCTCAGATCTCCAGCTTTGCTCGTCGTCTCTGACTATAGCAGGCTCCACGCAGGGCAGTGGGAGATGCACTGGGCTGGTGGAGACTGTGGGTATAGACTTGTCTAGCCCAAACAGGCTTTTAGACCTACCTCTTGATTTTGCAGAAGAGGGACAAGAAGCCCAGAGAGGAGAGGTAAGCTGCCTGAGGACACACAGCGACACTGGGACTTGAATCCACCTCTCTAGCTTCTTTTTTTGCTGCCGGCCAAGTTGAGGGTTGGATGCATCCCTGACAAAGGGCAGGACCAGGCTGGGCAATAGCTGGCCAAGGAAGGGGTGCTCTTTTTCCTGGGTGGCGCTTTCCAAGGCCCTCTTTTTTTTTTTTTTTTTTTTTTTTTGCATTAAGAAGTATTTTCTTTAGAAAGTGGGAATCCTGGCTCAGAGTAGACCTCGCTCTGGACTTCACTTTCTGTATCTGTCCTGCAGAGTCCATTGAGCGAGACAGGCCCCTTGGAGGTGAGGGAAGAGTGTTGCCCTGCTGTCAGGGAGGATGAGGGCTGAGCTGGTGATCAATGCTGCTGGTGGCGACATCCCGGTCAGGCCGCTAGTGGGTCCTGGGCCCTGCGCGTCACGTGGGCTGTATTCTCTCTGGGCACGGAGGAGCAGGGCTGGGTTGTGTGCCTGTGTGGTGTGTGCGTCCAGGTACACACACATTAGTGGAGGGGATACTACGCTAGGGGCGGTGGCCATGATTTGCAGCTTCTTCGCTAGGAGTGATCTTATAGGTCCTGCTCAGGATTTCTCAGCTTTCCCTGCATCTGTGTTTTGTCCCCAGACTATCAGCCCTCCGTCTACGTGGGCAAGGGTCCCCAGAGCTCTCAGAGGTGTGTTCCATGGCTTTAGCAGAATGGGCACGGACAAGTTCAAATCCCAGCTTTGCCTCTGACTAATCAGGTGACTTGGGGCCAGTCACTTACTTTGTTTCTCACGAGTATAACGGGACTGGTGCAGGGGATCACGTGACAGAGAACATAAGGTAATTTCCTAAAGGCATCGGCCCCCAGCCCTAAGCTAATCCCATATTAGCCCTATAGCCTTACCGCCCTCGGGTCCACATCACCGTGTGCAAATAAAACAAGGTAATGAGTAAGAAAGTATTGTGTGAAGGTCTAAATCGTCACTCGCACATGGGCGGTCTTACTAGTAGTATGACCAAGAAGGATGATTGCCATACACGATGGGTCTTTGCTGAGCACGCACGCTTCCCTGTGCGGCATGGAGGTAGGGCACAACTGGAGTGCTGGATCCTGAGCAAGGAGCTGTCTCCCTTTTGGGGTGAAGAACCTGAGCCATCAGAGCCGTTGGCATCTGCTCCTCCCTGACCAGGCTTTTTGGACATCAGGGATGCCCGTAACTCAAAGTTGACTTCAAGAGTGTGGTGTTTGTCCTAGCTGTGAAATCCTGAAAAATTTACCTGAACTCTCTGTGCTTCAATTTTCTCATCTGTAAAATAGGGACAATGTGATACCTCCATCACAGGTGAGAACAAAATGGCTTAATGGGCGCGAAGCCCTGGGGCTTGCCTAGCCCAGGACAGGCGCTCCAGGACTATTAGTTCTTATTATTTGGTAGCAGGTAGAACTGTGTTTAGAGTCTCAGCTCTGCCACTAATTAGGTGTGGTCCTGTGAGTTGTTCCTCCCTGACCCCCACCCCCCCAGCCTCAGTTTCTTCTCTATGGACTGGGAGCATTGATGGTCCTGTCTTATGGGGCTATTAGGGGCATCAAGGGAGAGCAGGTGTACAAAGCACAGGGTTCCATGTCTGGAATGCAGCAAACGCTCCACAAATGTTCTTACGGCATGTGGGCTCTGTGCTGCCCGCGGGGACTCTCTTCAGGGCTCGCCTGTCCACTGCCTCCCGGTCCCCACCCCCAGACTCCGTGGTGCGTGCCCAAAGCAGGGCACTGGTGAATCCCCACAGCCTCGTGGCTCCCCCGTTCTCACTCACAAGTCTGCTTACAGGGCTTCACCCTCTTGCAGGTGCAGAGCTCTTGGTGGTTTTCAAAGTGGCTTCGCGTCTTTAATCTCCATTGGTCTGCAGTGGTTCTGTAAGACGCGGTGCGGGCGAGTCGACTTGTGTTGCGATCAGGGGAGAGAGACCCAAAAGAGGTTAAGTGATTTATTAACCGCCTACTCAGGTCCAAAATTCATGGTTCCCCAAAAAGAACGCACACTTGTTGATCGCTCTGTGGTGAAGAAAGACCTTCTCGTTTGTGCCGCTACCTGATCGTCACAGCTCTGTGGGGGCAAATGTTCTCCTCGCCCCCATTCTGTAGCCCCAGAAGGGTTATACAACGAGCTCATGGTAACTCAGCAGATAAATGATGAAAGGGGGCTTTAAAGTCATGGTTCTGGGCTTTGTTTTTGTGTTCTTTTACTTGACGTTGTCTTTGCCCTTCGGAAGACAGCTTGTCTTAAAAACAAAACACAACAAAACCAAAGACCAAAAAGCAAAGCATAAACCAGCTAAACAGGGGGCAGCAGCTACCCCCCAGAGAGGCAGGCTGGGGCTGTAACTTTTCTGACAGCAGCACGGAGCAAGGCCCCCAGCAGAAAGCGTGGAGCTCACCCGGCCAGCCTCGCAGGGAAGGGTGTAATTAGAGAGCTGACAGGTGTACCTGCGATGCCGCTAATGGGTCCACCTGTGAGAGGGACCTGGCGAGCACGGGTGATTTGGACGGAGCGGAGCACTCAAAGGAGATCCGTGCTTCAGGTGCCCAGCCTGCCCCCCCTGCACCCTCCACCCCCCAGGCCAGAAGGCTCCCTGGGCAACAGGAGGAAGGGCCTGGCCTGGCCCCCTGCAGCCGACACAGGGCTATTTGCTATGGTGCTCGCTGCCCATTATGCTAAAAGTGTGACAGATTTTATAGGCAGTCTGGGTGGGAACCATGGCAACAGGTTAGGGGAGAGGAGAAGCTGATTGCTGTTCTCGTGTGAGTGAGAGGAGGGCAGGCTGGAGGGCCAGGCCCTCCCTCCTCCGCTGTCCTTGGCCCTGCTCCTGGTCCTGACCCCCAGGCCACGTGCCAGCATCATCCCTCCTAAGCACGCAGCCAGCCTGGGCCAGGGGTGTGGGAGGCGGCACGGGTCAGGCACAGACACTCCTCTGGCCTCACACACCGGCCTCAGTCACCATCACTCAGTCTGATGTGCTGAGCACCTACCAGGCGCCAGGCGCGGCGTGGGCTGCCTCCCCGGTGGTGCTTCTGACCCTCTCAACAGCTCTGTGAGAGGGCACCATTCCCTTCATTCTGCGCAAGAGAAATCTGGGGCCGGGGGGACTGAGAACTTGCCCGCTGTCCCGCAGCTACTGACAGACGAAGAATCTGATCTAGAATGCTCTCCAAAGTTCGCACCCTCATCCCTTCCTCCCACGGTGCTCACCTCCAAGATACCGGCATCCCTCTGTGAACACTCACGAGCCCAGTTTTCCAACAAATCATTTAGGAAAGAACGAGTTGGTAAACTCCCCTTTCAGTTTGCATGAGGTCACCAGAATCTGCCACAGCAGCGGTTCTGTCTTCAGGAAAGCACTGGGATGGGATGGTTATAGATTCTGCTGCCCATCTGTGATCCAGGCAGGAGGGACGGAGGCTCCATGCTGTTAGAGCACGTTCTCTAGGAGCCCTCTCTTTTCCTGTTCCTCTCTTCTCCTGTGGCTAACTTATGGCCAATCACCATGGTTCCCCCACTCTCGAGCCAAGAATCTGTGTTTTCTCCCAGGCAGGAGTGGGGAGAAGGTGCTGGATGTGTGGTCTTGGAGAGCAGCCCTGGTCCCGCAGGGGAGCGGCAGCAGGACGGAGGGGCTCACCCTTGAGCCTCTGTGACAGAGCAGCCAGGGAGGGGCCGGGCTGCTGCCTTAGATCCAGCCCCCGGTTCCCAGAACAGCTCACAGAACAGGTAGTGAAGGGGAAAGAGCCAGGGGTGGCGGCGGGGGGGGTGTAATGCCAAGTTCTGAGATGTCAATGCTTCTTTTCGTGCCCGGAAGCTTCTGGCCTCTGGGAGCCTTGAACTTTGCTTCCAGGGACGTAGGTCAAACACTCCCCCAAGGAGAGTCGAAGGGCCAAGTGCCGCAGCACCTGCTCAGGGCAGCAGGGAAAGTCTGTGGGGCTGGGCTGACACCGATGGGTTGGGCTTGGATGGTTCTATGCAGGGAGTGGGGTGGGGCCAGTCATGGGGAGGGTATCCTAGCGTGGAGAGAGGAGCAGGTGGTTTTCGGAGGGCTGGGTGGGAGTGCCCTGGGTTCTGTGGGGGAGGGGTTGGAGGACCAAAGCTGTCTAGGGGGGAACACTCCGCCCTTCTCTGCTGGGAGCAAAGTTGGAAAAGTTTCCCTTCCTAAACTCCCTCAAAATCCTGCATTTCTCCTTTTCTCTGCATTCTTCCCTTTCATCGTACATTTTACTGAAAGAGTGATCCACATTTCCGGTCCTGGTTTTTATTCCATTTGCTCTCCCATCTGTGCGGAGGAGTTTTGGCCTCCACTGTTCATGCAGGTGGAAGCATGAGCCTCCGCTATGTCACACACACACACGCACACGTGTGCGCACGCACGCACACACACACACGCACACACGGCTGGGGGTGCAGCTGAGCAGTTCCTGCCTTTAGGACCTTACCTGCATCGAGTGGGACAGGACACCTTTACACAGGTGACAAAAATAATTGCTACGTGACCGTGGTGATATGTGTTAAGTCGGCAGGAGACGCACTGTGACAAGAGCAGGTAGACAGGACCTAGTCGTTGGGTTGCAATAGCGTCCTGTGGTCATTTTGTTGCCAAATCCAATGGGTGCTTTACAGGTGTAGGATGACCGTGAGACTGCCCTTGAGAGAGACTCTGAGGAGTGCTCTGCGGGGCAGAAGAAGAGCCAGAACAGAGTGGGAGCCCTGAAGCCAAGGCTCGGAGAGTTCAGGTGGGGCGTTTCAGGGCTCTCTCTGTCTAGGATAACTTCCTTTCCTCCTGTAATTGGCTGCCAGCCTGCCTTTATCAGAGAAGTTCAAATTGGACCTGTTTCAGTGAAGTCCTCCAAAGCCGCCCCCCCCACTACTGACCTACTCTGTAGACTACGCTCTACAGCTCAGTGCACACACTCTGGCTCTAGCATGTCGGACGGGGTGTAGTCTGTGTCCACATAGTGTCCCCTCTCAGGAACCAGGGGAGCACAGCCCCAGGCAGGATGCTGTCTGGTTGATCTTATGCTCCTGCCTCCCACTTCCCCGTGTGCACACCCAGCCTTGTATGGTAGAAGGGAGGGAGGGATGGGCAGCTGGATGGATGGATGAAGAGATGTCTCTGAAGTCATTTGCAGATGCACCCTCGTTCCACAGAGACCAAGAGGGGCCATTGAAGGAGCCCTGCTGGGAGGACTTGGCCCTGGATCTGGGACCAGGCTAAGGCTCTGACAGTTATGTCACTGTTTGCAGTTTCCATTTTTGCATCCTCCTTTCCAGGAGAGGAAATGAGAAAATCCCGTGATTTGATGTCTAAGCCTCCTTCATACTCTAAATTTCTGTCTCTTCAAGGCAGCAAAGACCCTCTCTAGGGTAGAGTCCATGTTTTCTGTCAGATCCACGGGTCTCTCTGGGCTGCCTGGTGTGAGACCAGCAACTGTGCGGTGGGTCCGGCTTTCTAAAGATGCGAGATATGCTCCTTGATGAAAGGGCTGGTTAGCTGGAGAGGCGTTCGGGCGAACGTCGAGGGCAGGAACGGCACCTAGGAATTGCTGCTTTCCTTGGTCTCGTTGGCTGTCGGAAGCAAGATAAGTGTGTCCTGACCGCATGCCCACACCCATCCCCTCTTCTTAGGAAAGGATTTGGCTTCTGCTAGTTCAGCATATAGAAGCTTCTGGTCTGCTTGGGAGATGCTTCTAGACCCTGAGGACCTGCCCTGGTTGTTCAGACTAAACTGAGCAAATAATTTAAACTGACAACAGACTTTCTGGGTGTTTTTCTTTTTCTTTTCTTTTCTTTTTTTTTTTTTAAGTCCTATCATTTTCATTCTCTTCATTCAACCTCTTTCCTCATTGCTCCCTCCCCCCAGCTTCATCATCCCCCTTCCTGGGTTGCTAGTGAGTCTTACTAAGTGGTGCTGTGTCATAAAGTATTGAGTTGTGTCAGCTGGAAATGGAACAGGATTAGGTATATAAAGGAGCCCCAGCCTTGCCTGCCACAACATTAGACAACAGAAGACTTGGGAGCGTGTGAACGTCTTTTCTCCCTCTCCTTCCTGGGGAGCAGTGAGGCTTGCCTCTCGCTATGCGGGTCCAGCGGCTGGTCCCGGGCTCCAGTTGGATAAGTGTGGAGGAACAAGTGGGTGGAGGAGGGAGTATCACGGAGAGTGGCTGGCAGGGAGGGGAATGATGATTTGGGGGTTGGAATAAAATCGGGCACAGGCATGCCTGGTTAGCCCTGCTGGTGTGATGAGAACTTTCTTATAGGAGACGTGTCTCTTGTGGCTACTAGAGTTCAGGTGAACCCATGGCTGTCGTTCTTCTTTGTCCTTTCTCCCCCTAAAATATGTCACCAAGCCTAGAAGAGTAGCAGGAACTTGGAGAGCGCACTCCTGAGAGCACCCAGGGGTCAAGTGCAATGGCTAGAGGGGAGTGGGTGCCCTTGACAACCTGCTCTTCCACTCACCCCCTATGAAGACTCGACTGGGACCTTCTCTGTGTCTTCTGTGTTCCTTCTGAAAGCACACGGACTCTGCGAAGCTTTCGGGACTGATCATATGAAGTCTACCTTGTCCCTACCAGCTGCCCCTTCTCAGCAGGAAGATGCTGAAGAGGCAGAGGACAGAGATGCCTGAGCCCTTCCTGCCTTCCCTGCCCCCACCCCGCCCTGGCAGGACACTGGCTACTGCTGACAGGTCTGTGAGGAGTCTGAGCAGGGACTGGGAACTGGGACCTCTTGTCCCACTGAGCTTGTGCCCGAGCAAGCAGAATGGGGCAGAAATTGATGAGGCGTCAGCACCTGGTCCTGGTTAAGCCACTGAGAATGGTACCAGCTGGGGAGAACTTCTGGATAAACCTACAGACAGACATAGGGGAGCCCGGTATAGCTCCTTACTGCAGGGAGCTGAGCACCCCGGGACCCCTCTCCCTACCGATTTCTGATACGGTACCTTTTCTGTCTGATTGTGCTGAACTCATCTGGTAGAACAGTGTTCCATGTCGATGTTACGGGGGACCTGGAGACTATAACCACATCACCCTAATTCCAGTGTTTTGTGCTCCAGACACCATGCTCTGCTTCTGAACATTTTTTTAAATGTTTTATTTATTTATTTGAGAGAGAGAGAGAGCACGCACGCGCAGGAGTGAGAGGGAGGGAGACGGAGAGGAAGAAGCAGACTCCCCACTGAGCAGGAACCCAATGTGGGGCTCGATCCCTGGGCCCTGGGATCATGATCTGAGCTGAAGGCAGACGCTTCACCGACTGAGCCACCCAGGCGCTCCTACTTCTGGACTTTTTAGGGGCTTTTCTTTTACATTCATTAAGATAGTGTCCTTGATTCAGTACAGTTTCCGGGCCTTACAACCGCCTCACTCTATAGGTGGCCCCGAGGCCCCGAGAGAAGGGTTGACACAAAGACCTGTGCTTCCCATCTTCTTCTTCTTTTATTTCATAACAATCTCTGCTCTGATTTGGACTTAGGGACTTTTGATCTACAGCAAAAGGTCACACATGCCCATGAGTTCAGGATCCATGATGGTCCTTCTCCAGGATGGAGTTTGGCCTGTGAGGCCCCAATTTCTTTCCCAAGCCCCAAACCCTTATTTCCAAAATGCCTGCTGCATATCTCTGCTGCGAATTCATTCCTGAATTCTCCCCACCCCCCCTCCTTCATGGCTCACGTTTAATCAACACCGAGTGCTGGAGATTCTCCCGTCTAAATGCCTCTTAAATCAGTCACTGCCTGACTGTCTCTCCAGCCACAGACTTAGCTCAGACCCTGGTGGTTTCTCTGCGGATGCTTGCCTCTCCTCTCACCTGCTCTCCTTGCCATCCTCCCGCCCTACCCTCCTTCACTCCCCGGCATTGCCTCCAGGACTGGCTTTCTCAGATGCACACCCGATCATGTCACCATGTCACTGCCCTGCTGGGAACTTCCAGGGGCTCTGGATCACCTCAGTATCATGTCTCACAAACCACCCACCATCTGGACACACTGTTTTCATTCATATTGTGGTGTTTTGTATACCCTCTGTCCTCAACCTGGAAGGCCCTGCCCTGCTGCCTCTGTCTGTCTCCCCACCCCCAAGTCCAGGCTGAATGCCTCCCTTCTCCCTGAAGCCTCTTCTGACTGTCCTAAGGCGTCAGGGCAACCTTCCCTGTGCTCCTATAGTGCGTTGTTCACATTGTAGTCGTTTATCATATTGGTTTATAATTAATTATATATAATATAATTAATACTATAATTACAATTGTACATATGTTGTTCTCCCCCACTCAGCAAAGAGCTTCTAGAGGGTATATGGGGTTGAGGGTCCACGGGGAGCTGAGTGCACGTTGGGAGAGACAGCTTTTGTTTCCCTGCAAAGTCCCCGCTGGCCACTTGTCATTGATTTTCAGGGACTCTCCTGATGAAAAGTATTTAGTCCTGTTTTCTGTTTATAGGCATACGTTCATTCCCCGGGTCAGGTAAGATCATTGACTGGCCATGATATGCTCCTAATTCTGCTTTAGAGAACCTCCTCTCCGTCACTGATAGCCTACCCCAAGCTTCCTGCTCCCCGGAGCCCCTTCTGTCTTGCAAACTTCCAGCACCTCTTGCCTCTGCCCCATCTCGTCGAGGTCCATGTCTGCCCACCTGTGTTGCAAATCTAGGTACGATCGAGGCTTGAAAATACGGTCGGCGAGCACAGAACCTCTCTGGTTCTCTACCAGCCACAAGATGTGAGAGGATGCTGCTCTTTAGTTGTTGGAACAGCCTCGAGAAAAATCCACGCGTGGTTCATGAGCGCAGGAGCTCAGCTCGGCTGCCCTTGGGAATACGGCGTTTAGCCAGCGTTTACTTGGCCTGCAATGTTTTGTCCGATTCTAATACGCAGCTTTATGTGTTTCGCTTGTGTACAAAGTTTACTCTCATAAATGGCTTATATTCTGTCTAGAGGGAGTGTGAGTCCTGGACCAGAGTCTGTGAGCAGCATGTAATATAATTCTTGTGTTTTATTAACCATAATAACCAGAAGTCTCCAGCTACTAATATATCTGCATAGAGGTTTTCTGAATTTCCAATTATTTTAACATTCGATATAAACTGGACAGAAAATTCATTTCAGTGTAGTTGAGCTTTTTATTCTTTTTAAGCCAAGAGTAGGTCATCTGCTGTGTGAACCGTAAGTCCAGTGGCAACAAGAGGCTATCCTCACGGACTTTTCCCTGCCACAGGGGGTGGTCTCTCGAGTCGTATGGACTGAACAGGTTTGGAGGAGTATCTTTCCCCTTTCCATGCTGCCTTAGCTGTGAGTGAAAACCCTCAGGACCCAAGCTGGGCCCTGGGAGATCTGACAAAATATCAGAGCGATTCCCCCCCACCCCAGCCCCTGTCTTCCCGACCCTCCCCCCCCCCAATGACAGATCCGTTAGGCCAAGTTGTCGCTGGTTCTTTAAGATTTTTTATATATATATTTTTGTGTGTCTATCCCTTTAATGGGTGATGAAATTGATTGAGTCTCTGGCTGTAGATGACTTCAGAATATTAGTTGGCATGGTATTGATTTTTTTTCTCTTTATACAGCTTTTCTATAAAGTAAGCACCTGATGACTTTAAGTTACCAACTTTGAGTTAAATTATGAACCTTTTAGCTTTGCGTTAGAAGTGGTATCTGGAACCTGATTTGCTAGATCAAACCACATTAGTTAGCTGTGTTATGTTATTTTCTAAAAACACATTTCAGAGAAATAACTCCAATCTGTGTTGCATTTTATAGAGCAAAATAATTGAATGGCGGCTGTTTGTAATTTTAGCAATCTCTTAACCTTAATCATATTTAATGGCTTTTCTCTTCAGGCTAACAGGAGAGAGAAAAGAGGTCCCAGCTCCGTTATGTCACGGCGCTACAGTAATGCACCCCGGTCCTTGGCAGTGCTGTAAATTCCTCCTCTCTGAATTGTTGGTTCGGGACAATCATTCAGCAGGGAATTACTTTCTCATCTATGAAATAAATGAGATGTTAAACTAGTTTTCTGCTTCCTGTGGTACAAATGTATCAGTGTGCAGCCCCGTGCAGCAGGAAAACAAACGCCCAGGGCCGCGGATGGTGGCGGCCAGAAGCTCGAGAGGGCTCAGGGCTCCAGGATCAGTGAGTGCATGTGTGGCCCCTGGGAAGGGAGACTGGAATGAAATAAGATGCAAAGGGAAGAGGGGCAGAGCTCCGCCAGCCTGCCGCAGGTGCAACCCCGGGGTGTAGCGAAGCCAGGGATGTAGCTCAGGAATGTAGCTGGAGAGAAAGGGATGCCCCGGGGCCCAGGGAGCCCCTGTGCTGCTTTCTGCTTTGCATGGAGAACAAGAAGAATTGATTGGTTGCAGGTGACACTCCTTGCTTGAGATTTCTTTTTTAGACTTGCAACACATTTTCACGCAGGATCTCACTGGCATTTACAAAATGCACAAGACTTCAGAAAAAAATAGGAAAGGAGTCATGCCGTTTCAGGGATGGGGAAGTGGAGAGCTTGGGAAGTGATGCACACCATTGAGGTAAGGGTACAGTCGGGAGCACAGCCTGAGGATCCAAGACCCCCGGTTAGAGATGGAGGCACGCTGTGGCTCGTGCAAAGACAGGGGGCCGGCCGTGCAGCCTGGGTGCCAGAGACACCATCTTCTCTCCTGCTCTGGGTCTTCCTTTTCACGGCAGCCATCTTCATGACGCCAGTTTCAGGCCTGATGGAACCAGAAGAACTGATGGGATATGATCTACTTCAGAGGCCGCCTTAGAAGGCAGACTTTACAATGAGAGCCTTCCTGTGTGTTTGCCCTGTCATCTACAGCAGATTCCATTGAGACACAGGGCTCAGGGCTCTTGGCTGGGTCCCTAGGAGCCTGCTTACACAACCTGTCAGTCCTCCTTTGGGGGATGGGGAGTAGGAGATTGAGTTGTGTCCCCAATGTGTCTCATCAGCCAGAAGCTGGGAGGCCTTCTCCAACCATAGCAAGAGGTGGCGTTTTGTTTCTTTTTTTTTTAATTGAGCACCTATTAACTGCCTCTTTTTTTTTTTTAAAGATTTTATTTATTTATTTGACAGACAGAGATCACAAGTAGGCAGAGAGAGAGAGAGGAGGAAGCAGGCTCCCCGCTGAGCAGAGAACCCGATGCGGGGCTCGATCCCAGGACCCTGGGATCATGACCTGAGCCGAAAGCAGAGGCTTTAACCCACTGAGCCACCCAGGCGCCCCTTAAGTGCCTCTTAATGTGCCAAGTGCCTTAAGTCCATGATCTCAGCTGATCCTTGTAGTAAACCTATGAGGTAGTTATCATGTGCCCATTGTACAGGTGAAGGTACCAACTCTTGGAGAGTATGATCGCCTTGCCAACGTTCACACCTCAAATAGTGATGTAGTGGGAATTCAAATCCACCTCCCTACGCTTAAGCCTCATTTCCTGTGAGAAAACTTCCTCTACCTTGCAGACCAGCAAAGACACTTGTCAACACTCTTTTGGCTACTCCTTAATTTCTCAACAATGTCTGTGTTTTCCAATAACCTATAAGCTCCAAGAGGGCGAGAATGATGTCTTTCTTGGTCCTACCCTTGGCAAGTCTTGAGTAAGTGTTGGGTGAACGGATCTGCTCCTCGGCCTCCTAAGCCCACGGCTCTCCCAGCTCAGCTTGTAAGAGAATGGGTTCCGGGGGAGAGGAAGAGCCATTGCTTTGTTTGCTCATAAGCCTCCTGGATCCTGACGGGCTGTCTGCCTCCCCTCGATTCCAAACTGAGATCCTAGGTGTTCAGAAGCCCATGTCTTGGACCAAGGATGCAGCTGGTGCCTCATTCCCAGGCTTACTTTAGCCCGAGACCCAGCTCTGCAGAGAGAAAGTGCTTTCAGATTGCCAAGGCTTTGTGTGTTGTTACTAATTAGGAAATTGCCTTTGGAATTGAAATATGTTTCACAGACGAATTTACTGAACTCCTCGCCGAGGTGCGATTCTCTCATGCTTGTTGTGAGACAATCCCACTCTGTGGCAGCATATGGAGATCTCAGCGTCTCTGCAAATGACAAAATCATCAGTGCTCAGAAACACTCCCAGTGTCTCGGGTGCTAGCAGACAGTCGGGCTGACCACTGGGGAGATCTGGGGTCTGGGTCTGCCCGCACAGAGGGGCAGCCGCTGGCTCCCACTGGCTGTTTAGTGCCCTCGGCTTCCGTTCCAGGGCTGGGCGAGAAGCCTTCTAGAAATAAATCTAGGAGCATGGTCTGTGGCTCAATCATATACTGAGAGCTGAGTTGAAAATGCACATCTTCACTGATACTTATTTAAAATAGTACCATTTTCCCCCATTGACTAGGAAAATATTTTTGGCATTTTTAGAGAATAAGCTCTTAACATGTCTAATGTACCTGAAATTTTTTGGCACCGTTAAAAAAAAAAAAAAAATCTCCAGGAAATGGGAAAATGTTGGGCCAAGATGGGCAAAGAGATCTCACCAAGTCATGGTCGGAGAGAATTTGCAAGCCATGGGCCTATGACACAGACCCCAGGGAATTTGTAAGTTTGGAAGACCTTTTGGGCGGTAGGTTCAGATCTGTAAAGACAGCATAGGTTCAAGAGAGCCACAGAACGTTATCCCTAATGTAATTACTATTAGCGCTGCTGCATATTCTCTGTCATCTGAATTAATCTTGCCAACAGCCCCTACTCTGCAGGGGTAACATGACCTCAGAGAGGTCAAGGAATCACCCAAGGCTACCCAGTTGGTATGTGGTTGAACCAGGTTTTAAACTTAGATCAGCCAGCCTCCAAAGCCTGTGTGCTTGCCATCGCGCGATGGGCTCGGGGGACAGCCTGTGGAGAGACAGACCGCACAGGAGGGGTTCTGGGATGGGCTGGTGGAGGGAAGGGGAGGCATTTCACAGCTTCTGAGCCCACTGACCTTGGTTAGTCAATCCTTTCTGGGCCTTTCCCTCTACTCCTAGCACACTTCCTGGCACGCTTCCCCCAGTAAGTGTTTGAGTGGATGAGTTCATGTAGGAACAAAGTGGATTAACACACACACTGTCTTCAGAGGCCACTCATGGGCCGGTAAGAGTGAGCCTCGGTGTTGGATGAGCTACACAAGCTCACTGCCCCCCGGGGACCCAGGAGCAGAAATTCAGTCCGAATTCGGAGGCATCTTGCCATGATTCTTGGAGGAAGAGAGGAGCTCTGTACCAAGATTGGCAAGAGATCCTTCTCTCTCTTCCCTTCCCTTCCTCGACCCACCACCCCTTAGAAGCCCCTCGGGGTTTCACCTCCTACCCGCATTAACCAAGGACCCAAGGCAGAGAGGTGTGGCTAGTGCCACTGAGCCAGCCGCCCACCCCCAGGCATTTTCTTGGTTCCGGGGGCCACTTCCTGAGGGCAGATGCCATGCCCCTCCCTGTGGGCCCTGCTCCCTCACACCCCCAGAACTGGTTCTCCCTGGGCTTGGCCACCCTTCCCCGTCCTTCAGCCTGCTGGGCATGACAGGGCTGTCAGAGGCTTCGCCCACCGCAGAGCAACTTTCCAGGGGCCTCCTCATTGCTAGTCCCCAGCTAGAGCGTGAAAAGTGCATTTGTCTTGTTGTCTGCGAATGTTGCTTGTGTGTGTGCGCACGTGTGTACGCACATGTGCGTGTGTCTAGAGTTCCCACCTGACATCAAAAGGGAAATATTAAAGAAACCAATCATTTCCCTCCCTCCCCACCCAAAGTACAAAATAACTTAGTTATCTGCCCAGCATAATGCCTGACTTCCCATCCTGCAACAAATCCCCCCTCCAGCACCTAACGAGCTCTTCCTGAGCCGCCTCACGATCCTAATTGTTTTTAAATGTCTGTGCTAACTGCTTCATACCGAGAGCATCAATCTGCGTGTGGGTAGCTGAGAAGCATGGTGCCGCTTAGGATGAAACATTTTTGCAGTAATTAGAAACATGCTTAAGAAGACTCAACCCCTGTGTTTCTAAAATGAGGCTGGCAAGGGTTAGGGCTGGACCGAGTTTCCGGTCTATGCTGTCCCAGTGGGGTGGCAGCTGAGCCCAAGCCCTCCCCAGGGGCAAGGGGAGCCTGTCTTTCTGTTCAGTTGCTCTGGGTAGCTCTCCATACAGGGCCCTGCTTCCAACAGTGGCCGGTGGCCGGTGAGCCCCTCCAGGGCACGAGCGGTCTTCCGTCCTCTCGCTCATGCTTCCCCCATCCCTGATACTTGGCATGTGAGCTGTACAAGGTCAGCACCCGATCGTCACCACCTGTCTGACAGCTCACAGTCAAGTTGCTGCTTATAGACCACCGATGGGCTAGCCCTACTGTGCGTAAAACAGGGCCTCTGAGTTTGAACCCAGGCAGAAGGAGACTCTGGGATGAATGAATACTTATGTCAAGTCTCCTTTCCATTCTCCGAGGTCCTAGAAACTTGGGAGGGGGAAGAAGAGGCTGTCAGTGTGTTTTCTACAAACAGATTCTGTGTCGCTGTCCCGCCTCACCCCAGCCTCTGTAGGACAGAAGCATGGGGGAAAGCGTGGGGGTGCCGGGGCATGGATCCAGAAGCCAGGTGGGGCCAGTGCTCATGGGTAACACTCGAGGATGTCTTTTGTGTCTGTGTAGGTTTTGATGACTGTCTGCCAGGCTGGCTGAGAGAAGAATAATGGCTCTACTGGGATAGACGGGAGTAGGAGGGCGGAAGCATTAGGACGTTCTCGAAGGCTGATTAGGGAGATACCAGTGTCCCAAGATCAGGACAGGCAGAGATGGGCCGGGGGTAAACCAGGGTAGGATGTAGGCAGGTAGACATGATTCTACGTCCTTGACCAGTAAGCAAGGGAGAGGTCAGGCACGTCCTTATCCCTGCACATTCTAGTCCCATGCTGCTGGGCTGAGGCTGGGGGTGCAGATCTCCACCCAGAGGGTCTCGCACTTCTGGGTAGAAAGAGCTAGAGCCACGTTGGAGCAGAGAGTCTGGCTGGAGGAGCAGTTGGTGCCTGGCATAGCCTGTTGCTCCCACCATAGAGCAAGGCCCCGGACACATTGCAGGGTCTGCACGCTGCCCCCGACATCAGCTCCCGCCCCACCACGCTGCTCCTGGTTCCAGCTGTTGTAGCATCTGCTGAGGCCAGAGTAACAGAAAGCAGGGATCTGCTTGGGAAAGTCTTCTCCTCTCTGGACTCCAGACTCAGAAAATTTCTTGTCAGTTGAGAGGTGTGTGTGCACACATGAGAGTTCAGAAAAAAAAAAAAAATGGGTCTTATAACATGAGTTCAGCCTACCATACTCTAACTTCCTGTGGAATTCAGTGAGGCACCAGCTTCCAAAGAAACTTGAACCTCAGTCCTGGTTCCATTTAAGCTGCGTGAAAACAGCGCATCCCCCGGGTCGTAGGTCACCAGCCAATCAACCTGCCAATAAGATAATAAATAGAATTCACAAAGAGTGGAGCGCTGAAGTCTGTCTGTGGCTGGCAGGTATTCTCCTGCAGGGCCCCCTCTCGGGGAGCAGGGAGATGAAGCTAATTCAGGGCAATGCAAATCCTGCCCGACTCCGAAGCCTTTCCCTTTAACCAGCTCATTATGCATTAACCTGTAAGACAATATGTTTTAAAGAGAACCACATTCATCACCCCAGAAAAGTCATATTAACATAATTTCTGGGAAAGAACAATGGGGGAGAAATGTTAGTCATTGTTGATGGAACAGGTAAGTTCCAGTAGCATGATCTGATCTGTTGAATATTCATACGATATTGTTTTTGACATTTAAGAACTCAATTATCCGATGACTAATCAGTCTTTTACAGTATGTTATTTTTGTGACTAGGACTGAAATACCGATAAGCCCCGAGAGAGCGTAGTGTTAGGATGGATTTATTAGTGTTTTCAACCCTGGCTCTTTCTGGCATGCGTGTCCAGGGGAATTTAGTACCTGTGACGGTGAGGGGCTGAGGGGCTGGCTGGAGCCTGCAAGTGCACGGACACCAGATGGTGTGCGGATGGATTTTGCTCCCGTGGTTTTTTTCTGGGAGTGAGGGGCAGCCAGGCCTGGGATGTGCCCTCACGCTTTGGGCTCAGAACCGCCTCCGCTCCTCCTGGCGGTCGCATTCGCTGCAGGTCAGGGGTGAGGGTGCCTGTCCTGGGGCTTTGACAGTTTGCTGCCGTAACAGATGAATGAGGTCTGTGCTTGGAGAGGGTCCATGATGACGTTCTCTAGAACCAGGTCTCTGTAGCGAATGAGCTTGCTGCCATTCTTTTCTAATCCTCCTAGGGAGAGGGGTCGTCTAGTGCCTCTGCCTTGAAATCTGGGCTGACCTTTGCGACTTTCCTGATGGATAGAGTGCAGAAGAAATGGCATTCTGGAACTTTCAAGATTGGGTGGGAAAGATCTTTTAGAACGCTTGTTCTGGGAACCCAGCTACCATGTCGTGAGGAATCCCACACTGCTCCAGTGGGAAGGTCCATGTGGAGAGGGACCCAGGCCCTTAGATGACAGTCATCTTAGAAGTGAGCCCACCAGTTCCCATCAAGCAGGCCCGCCAAGGCTGCATAGAATAGCAATGGACCATCCCCACCGAGCCCGGCCCAGATTGCAGGCTTTTGAGCAAAACCAATCATTGTTTTCAAGGCACTATATTTTGGAGTGGTTTGGTATGTACCAATAGATAACCCAATCAGTCAATGAGTTCATTGAATTTGGAATCGTAAGCCCAGGTTCTCACCCTGGCTCTTGCGCTAGACAGTTCCGTGTCTGAGCAAATAGTTCTCTTGAGGCGGCCTGGCATAATGGAAGGAACTTGGGCGGAGGGTCAAAGGATTCTAAGTTCGAATCCTTGCTCTGGCACTTCTTCATGTAACTCAGGGCAATCTGCTTAGCTGTCTTCAGTCTGTTTTCCTGTGTGTGGATGGCGGTTCTCACCTGCGGTGTTGTAACAACTGGTATGTAGCAATGAGCCATGCCTGAGCCATGCCGGGGTGCTGAGGGACCAACGGATTTGTGGAGGAACACTTGGACTCTGCAACTTGGGTCCTCTGGGTCCCAACCGAGGCTGCTGTTGGCCCATAAGGCACCTCCATCTGCAGAGGAGAAAGGCAGGTACCTCCTGGGGGTGGTGGCGAGCAAGCCGACTATGTCCTCATGTAACTAGAGAAGTTGTCCCTCCCCTCAGGTGGGCGCAGCCCCAGGTTGGGTGTTCATCATGGCGAGCAGAGCGCAGGTAGAATTTCGGTCTCTCCACTGAGTGCCTGTGGCCGCTGGAAGACCGGCACAGCTCTATGAGATCAGACCAGACTTTCCTGGTAACTTTGTAACTTTAAACAAGCATTTATACTCTCAGTTTCCCTATCTGCAGAATAGGTGGAGCAATCCTTACCTGTCTTATAGAGCTGCCATGAGAGTTAAATGAGCAAATGTGTAAAGCATCCAGCAGGATTCCTGGCACAAAGCAGGTACATAGCAAGTGCTAATTTCCTTGCCCCTTCCCCCCACAAAATCATTTTGGAGGCTCATTTTTCTAGACCTCTTTCCTGCCCTAGGAGTGGATGAAGAGAGAGAAGAGTTGGCTGTAGTACCCACTGACCCCTGAAGGGCTAGGGGAGGCGTTTACTGAGTGGTCTGCTCAGTGGGTTTTGGAAGACTCCATATTCTAATATCCTACAGGTCCGTGATCTGATAGTTACATTTGGAGCTCAGGGTCCAGATATTGTCAGTCATTGGTATCACTGCCCCCGACAGGGCTAGGCCGCAGCTGGCTGAGCCAGCTCATGGATTCACGCACAGGTACAATCACACAGTCAAAGGTAGGTACCCTCTTCAGGGCCCCCACGTACCCTCTGCATTTCTTTATTGTCACTCTTACTTAGTTTTATACAATTATCTGCCACGTTGTCTCCTCTCCTCGCCTCACCATAGGCATGAATTCTCTGGGGGTAGTACTCACGTCTTTCCATCTCTGTACCCCCAAGCCTGAGCTCCGTGCCTCTCACATCGCAGAGCTCAGGGAATGTTCTTTTTTTGTGACTGAATGAACAGAGGGACAAAGAAGCCAGTATTTATTAGGTACCACAATATGCCGGGAAGGCTATCTCAGGTATCCATTGACTCTCGATGACATCTCTGTGTGTGGGAAAGGGAAGAAGAGAAAGCATTTGCCAAACCTGATCTATGTGCCAGGAATCCTGCTGGACTGTATATACGTAATTTAATCCTGGAAACAAGTTTGCAAGTACTGTTCTACCCATTTTAGAGATAAGGAAGCTCAGACAAAAATGAAGCAACTTACCCAGGTCTACCTAGAATATAAAGCTGGTATCATTGAGATTTAAACCTGCATTTGCCTGTGAAATCGTTGAGTTTTCTGCTATATCATCCACCTTCTTCAGAAGAAAGTCAGGGACCGGGGATTCCAGAGATGGGAGCACAAGAACCTATGTTCAAAGGGCAGAAAAACCAGGAGTTGAGGGAAAGGGACAGGCAAGACATTCAGTTAGTAAATCTTGAGACCAACTCTGAGCCAGACAATGTTCTTGTGTTCTAGTCACGTGGGACGTATCACTGAACGCGTTGGACAAAAATCTGCTCTTCTCGAGTTTATCATCTATGGTGTGCAATCCTCCAGGAGCGAAGCTGAAAGTCAGATCCAGGTGTCTATTTGAGCTCCTGGTAGGCCATCTGCAAAAGTTCACAGGGCAAACATGGAGGTTGTCCACAAGAGACATACAGGACAGTGCCCTCTGGGCCTTGGCTCAGTTAAGAACACTATAGGATTATCAGGTCCAAAACTTGGCTTTTGGAACTACTTCACGTTGGCTAAGGCAGTACCCCTTAATGCAAGATCTAGAGAACAGAGAGCTGATTGAAGGTGGGGAGGGGGACTCATCACTGACAGAGAGACAGGTATGCTGGTCTTCCCCTGTTTCCAGTTGAGACCGATCTTTCGAGATGGGAGCAGAGTACACCTGCACATGGGCTTAAGTAAATTTAAGGACTCAGGCAAACTAGTTTATTCAGAAGCTTCCAGAACACAAGACCTCTCCAATGCTTAAATGTAGCTGTTAGCAATGGCTTTCGGTCCTCACACCCAGTGATTTGGATCATCTGCGCACTTACCATCCCTCACTTGAGTGACTGTAAGCCTCCTGGGCTATGATTCTCTGTGGGATCAGGTTGAGGATCTTTGCTTTAGACTCTAGAACAAGCAGGCTATCCGGAAGTATAATCAGTTCTTGATTATCTGTGTGAATTTAGGTTATCTTCCCAGTCCCTCCTGGGCACGGGTAACCTAAAATAATGGAAAATCTAAAAACCATTTACATTTGGCCTTGGGATGCATTATATGATTTTTTTTCCAGCAGGTTTACTTTCATAATGATGTTTAACTTAGGATGATATTAAAATTCGTTAGCTTTCCCTGAGCATACAGAAGCTGGGGAGTGGGCAGAAAGAAACAGAAGCCGGTGGCTCAGAGATGGTGGAGTCAGCAGCAGCTCGCCCTAGTTCGGGAGCCCGTCGTCCCTGTTGCTGACTGCACCCCAGTCAGGGATGTGGGCATGTCTCTCTGGGGCTGGGTGAGGTCAACATTTGATCCCTTGGATTCAGGTTCAACAGTATTTACTGATGTGTCAGGCGCGGAGACAAATACGCCAACATCTCTCATTCATTTCATTTGCCCACTGGCCTCCTAATGGAAGCATTATTATCCCCAAATTACAAAAGAGGAAATTGGATCTATGCTTCAAAGTTACCAAGCTAGTAAATCATGGAGCCAAGATTTGACCCCAAGTTTTCTTGTTGAAAGCCCACTGCTCTTCCCACATCTGGCTCCTGGGGACAACCCCACCCATTCAGCTGGCCCTTAGCAGACGCCTTGATGTGTCACTAGAGGTCTGGAGATGAATAAGGCTTTTCTTTGGATATTGGGCAAGGCACCAAAGCTTTTCTCCCTTCTAAAATTCAGATGAAAGTAAGATAAATGCCATGAATTAATCACAGAGAATTTTAAACAAGTCCCTTGGTGGCTTATATCCAGAGGTTGTATCTGCTTTGGGGAAGGGAAGTGGAAAGTGGTGTAGGTTGTGACAAATGTTAAGTGTGTCCTTGTGTCTTGTCACCATTGTTCAGGCAAGTGTGAATCCTGTTGCCTCCCTATCCCCGAATAATTCAAACTGGTCCTACATCTATCTTTTTTATTCACAGATCCCAGAATAGGCTCTTTCTCTCCCTCCATCAAGGTAGCTGAGAAGACAGAAGAGTTTGGATTATGCTCTCTGTCCTTCCTTATAACGGCCCAACTGCTTTTCATTTTGCTCTGGAATCTCTCCCACTAGCTCTGCTGATTTCATTATTGCCCTCCTAGCCCACAGAGCCGGGGGGTGGGGGGCGGCTGGCTTCCCCCAGCCCAGGAATGGCTGCTATCTCTCTCTAGGGCATCTTCTACTTTCCGAGGAGGAACAAGTGGTGGTTTGGGTCTCTCTCTTGAACCCACTCTGTCTTCGATAAAATTTCCTGGGGCTATGGAAAGTCAACAGCAACGGGAGCGTTTACAGTAACTGCCAAGCTTAATAGCATCTTGTGATGAAGTTTTACTGTAAACAGCAGAGAGGGTGGAGGACAGCGAGCAGGGGCCTCACTCATCCTGGCAGTATTGAGTGCTTTGTCCCCACTCAGAAATAACACTTCTCGTGTGTGCTTCCTTACCGGCTTCTTAAATTATTCTGTGTACGAGAGTCCTGGGATTAAGACCAATGTCACCTGCTGATTTTATTGTGCTTCTCACCATTTTTCTTCCTCTTCTTTTTATTTTTTGAGAGGAGTTGGGGAAGAAGAGGGACTTGTGAAGGTCTTTATGGGGAGCTGACCCCGGCCACAGAGAATGCATTCCAGAATATTCTCATTCTCCTTCCAAGCATGTCCCTGCTTTCCTCTGCCTTGGGCCTGCCTAAGTTTCTTGTAGAGAGGGAGAGTGTCCATGGCCTCTGGAGACAAAACCAGTCCAGATCTCAGTTCTCAAATTTCAGGGGCACCTGGGACCCACCCCCTCCGCTGCACAAAGACCTCATGTTCTGGTCTGTTCCATTGACCGACAGGTCGTCTGCAGATGTCTGAGAAGCCTGTTCATTTCGAGGCTGGCATGGCGCCTCAGCTGCTGGGTGGGCAGAAGGATTATCAGGGAAGGAGAGAGGGGCTGGGCTGCCAGCAGCTGACCACCCAGGATGGCTCTCTGGGCTGCCAGAAGCTGGCCGTCGTCTTTACCCAGGGCCCTGCTGAGGTGGGGAGATGCAGAAGCAGGCGTGTCCCTGCATTCCCAACAATGCAGCTTCTGTTTGGAGGATGGCTGTGTTTTGAGGGTTCCCAGTGCACACTCCACCATCCCCTACACCCGCCTTATCTACCCCACATTCCTGGATGGATGGAGGCAAGGACACTGCCTTCCTGTTGGCATGGGACTAGGGCCCGGCAGGGATGGTGGTGGGAAGGTGTCAGAGTGACTCACTCAGTTTTCCTGCCTGTCCTCCCACCCACTGCCGTTTGTGCTGCTAGAGGCTGGGTGGTGCATGAAACATGGGGAAGGAGTTTTCTGCATGGGCAAATGGCTGTGTCAGCAGGCAGCAGGGCCTCAGACCTCCACCTGACTGTACCTAGGGAGTCTGCCTAAGGGGCAAGAGCCAGAGCACAGGCTCAAGGCATGACTGCCAGGCCTCACTTATACAGGGGTGTAGAGTAGCAGCCGGATGGTGCTGATGGTGATGATGATGGTGATGATGGTGATGGTGATGGTGATGGTGATGATGGTGATGATGATGGTGATGATGGTGATGATGGTGATGGTGATGATAATGATGGTGATGATGGTGATGATGGTGATGGTGATGATGGTGATGGTGATGATGGTGATGGTGATGATAATGATGGTGATAATGATAGTGATGATGGTGATAATGATGGTGGTGATGGTGATGGTGATGATGGTG